>NC_063206.1:21319675-21619675 GCF_017589495.1 Alosa alosa | reverse complement strand
GAAAACAGGCTGGCGCCAAATGTCATGTGGCCAAGCAGTTGAACAGTGGCTCCCACTGTCGAACAGCAATTAAACCCTCATGTACAAGAAACACTAACAAACAAACCACAGCTCTCTTTTCATGTGTAGTTGTTTATGGCAGAGGGAAATTCTGGATGACCTCAAGTGAAAGTAGCTCACGAAGAAACAAACAGGCAGACCAAAAATATGGCGTCCAGGTGTTTTCTCATTTCACCTATACAATTCCAGTCGCCCTACTACTTTTTCACATGCGCACACACACACACACATACACAAGAACACCCACATACCCCCTGACCCCTGTGTAGTTGTGGTCAACCTTGACTCGTGCTAAAGAAAACTTGACAAAAAGCCAAAAGGCAAACCTACAAATGCCTACAAAATCCATTTACAACCCCTCATTGATTTATCTAGTTTCATTCCCTAGAGTGAAAGGCAAAGACCATGCAATCCGCCATCACTCTCCCAGAGATTTATCTGGTACAGCTGCTACATTCAATTGCAGCCTATGGGCATATTCAACTCAAAAGGCAAACGCACACACACACACACATAACACATAAACAGCACACCATGGGAGTCAAGTCTGGATATAAGCAGGATACAGATTTAAAGCAAACCATTTGTTTTTGTTTCTTTCTTCATCATATATAATAATTTACACCATTTATTTTATCTATGATTCAGTGACTGATGTAGTGTGTGTATTCAAGTGTGCACTGCACTGGCTTTTAATGTTATATTTGCTCTGTTTATTGTTTTGTGTGGGTGCACTGTCCCTTGCAGGAAAGGAGATGATGTTTTAGAAGTATTTAAATAACCATCAAATTATCATCAGTGTAATGCATTTCCCCTGTGTATTTGATGTTGAGATCTAGGAAAATGACTTGCATCATCAAGTACTGATTCACTTAGTGTTGACTGGCCATTAAACATTAAGCAGACCTTGATTAAGTCCCATCACTATACACACTCTGGCCTAAGTAATGGAGGGTGGATTTCCCATTAACAAACTAAGTTACGAGGGAAGCCGTTTGTTACGTAACACTTTCATTTGTAGAGATGTGTGGACAAGGAGAATTGTAGTTGTTTTTTTCAGGACATTCTTCATTCAAGTTATTCAGTGCATCAAAATAATACATAAACAATGAATACCCAACTTCTTAGACCTAATTCTGCTGTGTCAACTCATTCACTTTTGCATTTTCGGAAGTAAACAAATGTGACCTGATCTGACAAAATGAGTCCCAAGTCGCACATTCTAATTTTGAGATACAGGCCAATTACTTCAAAACACATTGAAAATATCGATTTTTTTTTTTAGTGATATAGAAGAAAGATACGGTGGCGCATTGCATTCACATCACACAAAAAAAATCAGGTTCTCTCATAATTATGAGATAATTATCTCATAATTACGAGATAGTATCTCATAATTATGACATATTATCTCATAATTATGAGATAATTATCTGTCTAAGCCTGTCAAATCGCCACCAACCCCAAAGCAAAGAGTATAGAAGCTTCTATAGGCTACTCTTTTCCCAAAGGCAATACAATGTTGCACGTTGACAGTCCTAACCAGTAGGTGAAGGTACTACTATATAGGGCATAGGGCTACCTCCATCCACATTGTGACATGCTGTAACACGTTGTAAACAAAGAACTCTTCTTATGTAACCCATTCGTAAATGGACTGAAGTTGGCTCTAAAAATATCTACTTTTATTGATTATGCTAACCGTTAGCATCTCTATGGGATTTCTCATATATATTAGCCATAAGCTAACACATTAGTTTCTATTCTGTAACTTGAAATGCTAGTCTACATGATTGCTCTTAAACAAAACATCGAAGGAAATAACTGAGATCTGTTGGTCTGCTTAGTTTTACAGTGAATCCTAAGTAAAGGTTTGAAAGGAACTTCAGACTTTCTCTTGGGAAGCTGTTAGGTCTTAACCTGACCCTAGCCAGATGAATTTCGCTCCGCCTAGCTCCACTCATCCATCTGGAACCGATCCATTGAAGTGTTGCTTCAGAAGGCTGGGCCTAATCAAAAAATGCTTGCATATGATTGAATAAGCCACTTGTCCGTCATCTATTGACGTGCTACTTCAACCACTCACATCGAAGCCAACCCGTGGCGCTAATAACAGTGTCACAGTGGCTTCTACGCTATGTCACATCTATGAAACTCCCGGCCTCGTCCCTGATTGGCTGAACCATAAAGTCGGTTGCAGAAATCACTCTCAATGGAAGAGGTCCCAGATGGATGTGAGTGAAGCTAGGCGGAGCTATAGCGGAACGTAAATTCATCTGGCGAGGGTCAGGTTAGTTAGGTCTATCTTCTCCAATGTAGCTAGCTAGACCATGTCATTGCCACACACAAGTGGGGGCAGAATTGGAAATGTGTCATAAATCACTTTAGGCTCAAATTAGGCTCTCGTAACACATGTGTGCTTCATTCAATTTTATTACATACTATCTCGTAATTATGAGATAATTATCTCATAATTATGAGATAATCTGATTTTTTTTTTTTTTTTTTTTTTTTGTGATGTGAATGCAATGTGCCACCGTAGAAAGAAGAGGCATTCAAAATTAATTGTCCTCAAGACAAGAATGTAAAGTTAAAAAATGTATTATTGAAGTGGGCAAATCCTACCTGTACCTGCCTGTAACCTGTAACTTCAAACACAATTTTGTGGCCATAATTCAAAAGGCTGTATTTTTTTCAAGATATGACTTTGACCAGGATATCGTTGCAAAGCTCATGGTGTCCTCTGCCCATTGATCTCAATTTTGAATTTTGGGTCACTGTGACTCATTTTGCCAGATCAGGTCACAAATGAACAAAAAGCACACTACATCTTAAACACATCAGATAATACTACTAATGCTAGGAGGTGCATGCTAATATGATGATGGCGAATATGCTGCTGAGACTGCTGAGTATGTTTTACAGATTACACTAAACATGTTTGCTGAGCTGTTTGAGGTTTGTATATTAAACTACTCAGTACTCACAGGCTTACCATCAGCACCAGGAAGACCAGGTCTGCCAGGGTCGCCATGTCTTCCCCCTTCCCCCTATGCAAAGATGAAAAGGAAGTGTTCAGCTTGTATTGCTGTTGTGATTGTTGTTGTAGCAACATGCCAAACGGACATTTACATCGCCATGAGGGTTATATGGCAATTATATACACAGAAATATAATGTGTTTTTCTACATAGTAATGTTCTCAATACCCCCCACCTCACAGCACTGGCTACCACATGAAGTCCTTATGGGATACAAATCATACGATTTACATTTTATGACGTGTGTTTCATTCAATTTTATTAGACAGCTATTTGTGTTAAATGCCTCTTACAATCATCACCTGCTGAAAACCAGCATACGTTTCCATGCGTGGATCTTGACCTTATAAACATGTATTTATCTCGGAATGGGCTTAATGTGGGCTTAAGTGTGCAGCCGTGGAGATTGGTTACAGGGCACTCTCTCTCTCTTTTATGTAGATCACGCCAACAGGGAGGAACCTGTTCCAACTGTGACCCCACTCCTTACCAGGGCATGCATGCTCGTGTGAGGAAACCATAGAGTAGAGTCTAACCTTTATGCCAGGGACACCCGGGGGACCAGGAGGGCAGGCGCATGGCTCCGGGGTTGGGTCGAGGTCAACGTCACCAGGTCCATTGGCACACTAACAAGCCAGAGAAACGGCAGTGAGAAAAGCAACACACTCCAAGGCGTGTCATCATTTCTTGTTTTCTATATACTCAACAAAGCATCCCACGATGCAACCACTAAGCAGCTAGCCTTAAAAAAAAAAACATGGAAGCCAAAAAAAAACAAAAATGCATTCTTCACTTGCCTGTCATCAGCCTTATTCATAACAGTCATCCGTCACTCATTCACTTGGCAGAATACACATACAGCCCAGCATTATGGCAGCAAACACGCTTTCAAGAAAAAAACTTCTCAGTCTACTAGGTGAACTGACAATGTAGGGGACGGGGGGCTTTGATATGGAGTTTGAACTTTAATGTATATGTGTTTATTAGAGTTTGAATTTGAATGTACAAGTTTACTGGTGTTTGAACTTAAATGTGTATGTTTATTTTAAGTCAATCTTTAATTGATTCCACTGTACAGTATGTTGTAAAGCTCTATTAAACAAAACAATGACACTGAACACCCAGGATCAGTGGACATTTTCATGTTTCCAAAAAACAAATCATGCACTCACATTTCATTTTAAGTTGAAATCTAAGGTGCAATTGGAATAATTTAAATTATAGTCTATTTAAAGTCATTAGGCTTTAAACATAGTCCAGGCTAAGCTGAAGACAAAAGATTGCATTGTGAAGTTGTGTGATCAGGCCAAATCGTAGAGTGGACAAACATTTCTGGCCTCCCTTTACTATAAGACTCTTAAGTGAAACCCAGCCTTACCTGTGCAGGTGAAAATGCAAAACATGAAAGCGAGCAAAGCCATCTGCCAAAATACATACCTCTCCATCCTGGAAATAAAAAAGGAGTGAAACTGTCACAAAAGCAGCATAGCCGAAGCTCATTACCACAGAACAACCAGGTTCAGACAAACGGGTAGCTTCAGACAGACATGGTACAGCTCTGATAGCAACGATTCAGAGCCAAGCCCAGGCCACAACAGAGCCAGATCTGGTCACAAGTCTCCTGCCATGGGTCATGAAGCACTTTCAGACAGACAGAGTTAGTGAGGAGGAGGGGGAGGAAGTGATGTCTTCTCAGACTTTTGTGTCTGAGAAATGTCCTCCATATCCTCTCCAAACAGATAATCCACAACTGCAGATTAAAAGCTATTTTAAAAATCTGGCAATGTTTTGTTAGTAGTGAGATGGCCAAACCAATGAAGCATTTGGCGGCAGCCTCACATTGCGCTTTGTGTAATAAATAGCATGCTGGAGAAACGTCTGGACAGCAAAGGTGGATTTGCGCTTTTTGTCCTAAATTGATGATCATTAGCAGAGGGGGGAAGAATGGTTAGGTCACAATCACAGATTCCAAGTTTTTGGACTACATTTTCACTCATCAAAATTCTATATTATGGACAATGCCTTATGTCTGCATGTGAAGGCACTGTATTTTTCTGTATTCATTTCTGAATGATATTCAGCACAGTCTTGATAACAGACACATTTAACAATTATGAACTTCACATTTTCGTGAGAAAAGTGTCCAGGCAGGAATGATGAGGTACTCACAATTCCAGGTATCTCACAGGCAGTCTCGCGATTATTCTGTTCAGGGTCGCAGTAGATTCTGAGTTTCTGAACTTCAAACTATTGATAAAAAAAATCAGATAGGGTCCAAATAAACACATTATACTCAGTCCTATGTGAAGATGCTTGCAATAAGAACTGCATGTCTGTCAACAGTCCAGTTTGGAGTCTTGATAAAAAAAAACATCTTTACTTTCTGAAAACACTGTAAACCGGCCTCGGCAATAATGTATTACAAATGGAATCAAAAATATTTCATAATTATTTCACATGCAATGACAAAACCTTAAAAAACAAGATGGAGGAGAGAAATATGAACTTACAGGTACAGTAGTCTCTTTACTGACATACTTTCCAATTTGAGTCTTTCCATTTATGAAAATGCCAATTGGTGGCTCCAAAGCAAGTGTTTCAATTTCCAGGTCGTCAACATAGAGTGTGACATCCTCTTCAGTGACTAGAAGACGTAGTTGATGCCATCTCTCATCAAATAGTTTCTATGGTGCAGTAAAAACAAAATAGAGATTTATTTTAGCATTTCACTCTTTTACCAATCGTGTTTATGATGACAACTCACCAATGGTGGACATTATGTTGATGATGGCAACAACGACAACAACAGCAACAACAACAACAGGATAACAGACACTGGGTATTTCTATATACTCTATTCCCACAAAAAAAAATTTCAATTTCTCTTTCAAAACAGCAGCATGAGTTTTATCTTACAGAATCGTCTCAGAAGAGCTTTTGAAAGAACAACTCAGACAGAGCAGGATAATTGTCTATAAAGACAAGTTTCCATTTTTTTTTTCATTCAGCGCTTGTTTTCTATAAGGTATGTAAGGAATAGAACGCTCGGCCTTGGCATTCCAGGAACTGTTGTAAAGCGAGCTCCAGGTAGTACAAGAGCAAAAACAACAGGAAAGGAGTTTATATTCAGTTTAAGAACTTTTTAGGCTAAATTAATTGTTGCCTATAGTAATTAGGTGTTTTGAGGCAATTTGTGTTGGATATAATAAATCTTGTAAAATCAGTATACTTGGATCAGCTGTTCTTTTCATGTAGAGGTTGCACAGTATTGTAGCTGCAAGGCAGGTGTTGAGGATCATAGATAATAAAATCCACAGTGCAATCTTGGAAAACAGTAGGCCAAAACAAAGTTATATCTTTTCATAAATTAAGATATCGAATTCCATAAAGTATCTGTACAATTAAACATTTTTTACAACCCAGTGGCCAGATATTTGAAGATGACAGTTGATTGTTGGAGGTAGTGAGGTGCTTCAACAGAGTTCTGGCTGAGCAGGAGCATGCTGTACCTTTGCTGGACCCTTTTTGAAGGTCACCATTTGAACGCCACTAGATGAGT
The DNA here is from genome assembly GCF_017589495.1 of Alosa alosa. NCBI lineage: Eukaryota > Metazoa > Chordata > Actinopteri > Clupeiformes > Clupeidae > Alosa > Alosa alosa. The sequence goes on along the minus strand of NC_063206.1, from coordinate 21,613,016 downwards.
TGCTGGTGGTGGTGAACATGACCGTGCGATCATAGCCGTTGAGACTGACAGCCATCTGAGGTCTCTCATCCTGCGTCTGGATCCTCCATAAGTCCCATTCCTCCAATATCACCGAGCCCTTGTACCTCACCGTGGCCACAAACACATAGGACGGCGGAAGCCCATCAGGGAACAACGACCTTAGGATAAAATAAGTAACATGGTCATTGGACATTCACAAAAACGATGGTTATGGTAGAATTTTTAGTCACAGTGGTGCTCCACTCAGAGAGGATCTGAGTCTAGGCCTGACCTGGTCCTGATCCCGTACAGCAGAAACAGATTGTTAACTGAGAATTAGCTCAGTTGACAATAAAGGAGAAATCCGGCTTTTTTTTATATCTCTGTTTCTCGAGGTCACCAAGTACTGTCGTCAGTATGAAAAAAAAATGCCCTAGCTCGAGTTGCTAGTTCCAACAGCTAAAGCAACAAGGCAGCTACAGCGCTACACTCTAAGGCGGGGGGATCACACTGGCCAGTGGCAAGCGTAACACAACGCTCAGACCATAATAATTTCTATCTCGTTCTTAAATTGAATATGCTTGTTCAACACTAGCATTAACCTAGTGCTGCCACCATTCCGCTGTCGAATCATAGAGAATAATAGGAAACCTGCCGCTTGCCGCTGGTCAGTGTGATCCCCGCTTAAAGGGCTCAACATGCTTCTACGTCCACTCCACGGCGTAGCTACACCGGCACTCCTACGGCGTCGTGACCATTTTATGGTTCTGCGTAGGGTTGCTTTGCATCGCGGTACATTTCACCGCCATAACGCTCGGTGTCGCCTGTGTCTGCGTCGCTCACCACCGAAAAGACTGTATGACCGAAACGGTAGGCCTACTCAGAATGGCAAACCCCATAGACTGTCGAGCCAAAATATTAATCTCATTTGTTTGGCCTTTTCTTGCTTAGATTTTGTAAAGTATCGAGAAAGACACAGTAAAATACATTGACCTAGTTACTGTAACCAGCAAATAAGTCTGAGGTTATTTGCGAGGTGTCTGCCAGCCAGTTTAAGTTATGGTAGCAAGCAAACTTTAGCTAGGGTGACCAGATTTATATATAGGGGGTTCGGGGGTGTCACCCCCGAGAAAATGTATTAAATATTGTTATGTTAACGCACAAGTTTTGCGCACTTTCAGTCAGAGAAAAAGGTCCTGTATGCCTAAACACGAGTGCAAAGCCATTTGTTTGTCTGCTAAACATTGCTCACCTGTTATCTAGACATGCATGAAAACATTTAACTCAGTCATTTTGAGAATGATGACTTTCTCTTCAACATTGTCGTAGCGTATTGCCTAACCGTTAAAACAAGGCAGATATGAAGAGGCATTGCAACGTTGGTTCCAAAGATTATGCAGACTGCTATGATTGACTGACACACGCACGCAAACACACATTACCGAAATCATACGCCGGGCGCTTTAGGCTAGTCTTTCTACATGGGTTTAGTTAATGATCGGGCTATAATAACACCATGTCGGCTATGTAATCTCTGACAACCGGGACACTTTAATAGTGGTTGGTGTAAACCGGGACATTTTAGCGTACCGACAGGCTTTTGTCGGGACTCGGATCTCAAAATCGGGACTGTCCCGGTTAAACCGGGAAGTCTGGTCACCCTAACTTAAGCACAACTGCCCACAAAGTACTGCTTGCTGGCGAAGTGCTAATTTCAAAACTTTACTGATGTATAGACACTTGGTTACAAACGGATAACCCCGTCATTGTAACCAAAATATGTCTGAGTTTATTTGCAAATCTTATGTCAGTGAACTAGCATGTTGCTAACTTCCCACAGTAGTTACAATTTTTTGGAGGTGCACGTCGAGCTACGGCGGAGGGGTCGGAGAGGGGTTTGCGGCGACGCAGAGGGGTCTGCGAGGGTACGCCGTCGATTTGACGCAGAAGCATAAAACAGGCTTAACCCCCCAGTCACATTAAAGACACAGCGACAAAGCGGCAGGCTGCCACGAGCAAGGCGGGGCCAAAATAGACAAGTTTATTTTATGCAAATGCTGAGCGCAAGGGCGTAGGTTTGGTCTGAGCTTTGGTGAGGACACTACCCACTAACACCACCATAGATATATAAAATGATTAAAATGTGCTATTGTCCAACTTGATCTACTGTAACTATACTGTGTAGCCTACATAATCTGATTTTATGTACAGATGTGTAGGCTATATTTAACATTTAACATTTATTTTCTATTTGGTCTGTTATGAAATCATGCATTGACCCATTTAAGCACAGCTCAGTTTTAAGAAACTTAAATACATGCATGCTTAGCATTTTGTGAAAAGAAAACATTAAGGCTACATTGACAAACTCTTAACCGTGAGCTGCCTGTATATTCTCTGATTCTAATAATTACAGATATCTAGGCGATGTAAGCACAGCTCAGTTTTAAGAAATGCTTAAAGCCGAAAGACCATGTTGAATTTTGCTACAATTTATTTCAAAACTGGATTACTCTGGAACAGCTAACTATACACGGGAATGCATTACACCTTTGTGTTTGGTAAGGTCTGCTGTTTATTCTGATATAGGCCTATGGTTTGTCATGTGTTGCGTGAAGAGTGTGTAGGCTTACAATATTCCACCGAGACAAATGGATGTGGAGATGGCGCAGAGAATAATTATTAAATCTCTTGAAGTTATTTTTCTCGCGAACTGTTTATCACAGCAAATAGTGGCTAGCTAGCACCGTTTAAAAGCTGAGAAAAGGCTCTTTCATGTGACACATGATGAGTAGCCTACTTCTCGAGAAGTTCAACAGAGAAGAATGGGTGAATTTGGACGCACTTCATATGCCTTGTAGTGCGCCATGCTGCGCAGGAGACTGCGGCTCACTGATAGTTATTATAGGTAACTTTAAATCAGCGCGATTTACCCTCATAGGCTGCACATTACAAGATCTGTACGAGATGATCCGCAGCACGAAGTGAGAAATGATTTAACTCTTTGTGTCGCGCTTTTTTCCACATTTCAACTTAAATATTGGTGGGGACATTTCAGTCGTAATTTGACATTGGTGTGGACACGTCCTTCGTTCCCCACGCAAATCTACGCCCCTGGCTGAGCGATGCAACAAAGCGACTGCCAATCGGAATGAAGGAGACATGACGTTCGTTGCTTGAAAAGTTAACTCGAAAACTTTATCCAAGATGGTGGAGCTAACTCATCGAAGGCAGTATTTCTGTACTAACTAAGATTAGGGTTTGTGGCCTTATATTTTGCAATATGTAATGAGAAATATGAACTTTTAAATCTAAAAAGTTAGGTTTTGTAACAAAAAAATACATCTGAAGTAATGTATGAGAAACTGTCAGCCACCTTGCACATAGAAATCGGTAACCATCAATCACCCGCGAAGCACAGCCTTGGTTGCAGCCCACTCAACGGCAAGTTGGTGCCGCTTGTCACTGTCTTTTGTAGCTAATGTGACTGAGGGATGAGAGCATGTCTGTGAGTCCCCATGTTCATGCCTCCAGAGTGTAGCGCAGTAGCTGTTGGAACTAGCAACTCAAACTAGGTAAAACGCATTGGGGTTGTTTTTATACCGACAGTACTTGGTGATCTCAAGAAACAGATCTATGTGAAAAATAATGCGGATTTCTCCTTTAATTGACTTGGTCCAAGGTTGCTTTTAAACATAACCATAATTGAAAGTCCAGTCAAGTAAACAATTTTTTGAAATTCACTTTCATAGAAGTTTATTTGATATTATTATTATTATTATTATTATTATTATAGTATTCAAATCATATTATTGTATATTATATGGTGTAAGGGATTTATATGTCAGATAGACCTTATTAATTCTCAGTTGACAAGATATGTGGGTGTTAACTAGGCTTACTTGGTGCTGTCGCTTAAGTCGACTCTGGGTGTTACTTCATAGGCTTTTTTGCCGTAGTAAGATCCTTGTGTCTTTTTCAGCTTTTTGGCCACGGACAGGTGCAGCAGAATGTCAAATCCCTTCTCGTCCCGGGAGTCTACTTGGATTTTATTTGGGCAGACAGTCTCTGAAAGGGAGGAAGGCAAAGGCTCGGAGGTTAAATATCTATTCACTTGCCTATCTATTCATCTAGACATAGAACATTACTGTATATCTGTAGTATTTCAGCTCAGCAATGCACTCCTTTCAAATGAACCTGAATGCATTTTCAGATTCATCCATTCATCCAACTCATTTGAACTCTTTTTGGGGGATTGAGGTCTTGGCAGCTACTATTTCTGCTACCTGAATAGGTTATTCTTTTGTGTCTACCTTATGAATTAAAATGACTAAACTGAACTCCGTTTTACTAAATGGGGTTTGAGACTCATATGAGGCATATTGTGGCCGTAGCCAAGGCTGTGTGGTCAGCACATAAAGTGATGAAAGGGTTAAGCATGTATGGAATGCAACTGTTGATTTCATTTGGCCTCGGACTGAACTGAAGAATTTGTAGTAAAAAGCCTTGGCATGGTTAACTGGACATTGTGCAAATATGCAGTCGGTCTAAAGAACATCTCTCTCTTTTAAGAAAGAGACAAAAAGGGACCATCACTAGCAAAATATATCTTAATCGTGGGCTTTCCTGGATCCTGCAAAGTATTTTGGGTTAACACGTTTCTCTGGAGTCCAAATAAAATGTTATGCTAGTCACATTTTCCAACCTAATGGCAATATTGTTTCTCAGTTTTTATATTGTTTCTTTACAAGCCCTCAAAGACTTTCCTGGCTAATATGGCAGCCTACACCAAATCAAAATGACTTAGGATAAGATGTTTTTCCTGACAGTGTTTGTAAACCGCCAAATGGTTGGTCAGTTTCCTTATTTGGTTGACAAAAAACATCTACTGTTTTGCAGAGAACTGTTTTATGTTCTGCAGCATTTTCAGTCTATTGTATTGTATGTTAAAGGTGCAAGAACGGCCTGGTCAAAGAGATTGAGATGATTGTTTCCTGTACTCGCATGAAGAATCACTATACTCTATCCAGTACAGTACAGTACAACTCTGACAGGATGTTTACAATGTCGGCACAACTGTAAGCTTGGTCAACGTGGAGGTACTAATGTGTGGAATTACTGTGCTTTGTTGACAACCCAATTTCTGGAAGAGACCAAGCTATATGGAAGATCATGGTCATTTCACGCTCCAGGGTTATTTACAGCCTGTGATATGGGCACAGAGTACTTGAATGTTCTGCTGCGTAAATCAGCCCCTGATCTTTCCTGTGAAGTGGGAGGCACCAAACGATCCATGCAGCTCGCACTCTCTTGGCCACAATGCAAATCTGTCCTCTAGTGAGGCCTCCAGGTAAACATGCGGAGGGGCAACAACAGCACTTCCTCTCTGGTGAGAGCCAGGCCTGTAAACCTGGCTATTTTTAAAAAACACATATTATTTATGGACTACATTTACTTACAATTTACAACGATTTGACAGGTTTAGGTCCAAAACGGACATAGTTCAACCCAGGGAACTTCAAAATGTATTAATCACAAACATACGTACCTTCACACAGCTTCTGCCTTATGGTTTCACGGATCTTGGAGATGGCTTTGTAGTCTTCGACAGAAAAAACATAAGTGCGCGACGGCTTGTTGGCGATGGCCCTTAGCTCTGCTTCCTCTATTGCTGACCCCACACCGATCGCAAAGATAATTATCCCCTTTTTCCTTGCGGCCTCGGCGGCAGCCAATACCTCGTCTTGTGATTTCCCGTCCGTCAGAACCACAGCGATTTTTGCAATGCCATGTGGACCACGTTCAGAGAGGGCGAACAATTTGTCAGTGGCAAATTTAATAGCCTTTCCCGTTCTGGTGTTTCCGCCCAAGTAATTGATGTCGTCCATTGCTTTCAGGAGGGCTTTGCTGGAGTAATGCTTGCCTAGAGGTATCTCCAAGAGTGGGTCATCGCTGTACTGGACCACTCCGACCTGGGTGAACTTCTGGCCAATGTTGAAGCTGGAAGTGATGTTCATCAGCCATTTCTTAACAATCTCAAAGTTTACATCATCCACGCTCCATGATCCGTCTACTATAAAAACCAGATCGCTCTGGGAAGTTCTACAACCTGCAGAAGAGAAGTGGGAATATTGCTACTTAACAACCAGATGGTTCACAATATGGAGGTATAATGTGAAGTAGACATACAATGAATATTTGCCTCAAAGTGCAAGCCTCCGGAGAAACTAATCAATTCTAAATTAGCCCAAACTTGCCAGCTATTTGGAGTAAGAAGTAAGTTAGTTTTACTATTCCTATAGTTTGCATAAACAAAATCAATGGAATGTTGGACTTAGCAAATGATATTGGTATGGAAAGCCACAGTGAAGTTTCAGTAAACCTCAATGTTATAAGACAATGGTCACCATGCAAATGGAGATATGCAACATACTGTGATGAAGATGTGAGAAGCACGCTTACTCAATCTCATGTCCTCATCCTGTGCTGAACAAAACAAGTGAAGGAGCAAGAAGTAAAGACACCACAAGACATAATGCATGGACCTTGTTTTGTAACCCATGATCCGCAAGAACCAAGCTCCAGTTTTGCACCTGAAGAAAAAAATGAAAATAAGACGTGCATTGCTCAGATGCCTTCACATGAACATCTTCAGTTGGATGCTAAGGTACAGATCAGATGTCATGAACTGTTATTACTTCTCCAGCATGCATGCATTTCGTGTTTGTGTACAATAGACTATTTTTAGACAAAAAGAGATAGGCTGTTAATTGCATGTTTGGCAAACAAATTATGTGACAGTGTTAAGTCCATGCCAACAAAACTGCAGGCTGACAAACATTTCAGGCTTAACATGGTAGCAGAGCGTTAGCAGCCAAGAGCCATAAATGGTATGCCGTGTACTTTTGTCAAATTATTTGGAAGCGTGGCCAGATGACTTAGATGACTGTCCTCAGGATTCATTCTCTGTTAGTGTTTAGCTTTGCCTCCCCAAGGTTCTGTGTTTAGACATTATGTCGCGCGTCTGCTAACTATCGGACAACTAATTCTTGTTAATGTCCTCGTGCTGCGCGGAATCTCTCGAATCTCTCCTCTTCAAATGCGGACTGCGTTTCAACTCTGTCTGCTTCGGGGAATTGTGTATTTTATGGAACTTTCCAGCAAGAGGGAGTGAAAAGAACGTAGACATTATAAAAAGACTCTGAAATAAATGAGTAACAGATATGCTCCACAGACAATGTTTTTTTGTGTGTGTGGAGGTGGGATTGGGGGGGGGTGGAGAGAAGGGATGTCGACTGGTTAATCGATCTGTCGAGGCTAACACCTGCCAGCCAGGCAGTTCCTTCGGCGACGGCCTGGGAATGGCCAGCTGGACCGGAACACGGGTCTTACCCCTTGCGCACGTCATTCCGCCGTGCCGCATGTGTGTGTGTTGTCTAGCCTGTAACGTGATCGCGCTTTTCCACTCTTGGACATGGGCTCGAGGCATGCAGCGTCAAACGGCCATGGCGGAGAAGCTGGAACAGGCCACCCACTCCCAGCGCTTACCCAATCAAAACGCTAGGGGAAAAATATCTGGAAGGCGCAGCCATCAGCAGGAGCCAGTCGGTAAGGTCCCCCTATACACCCCCACACACACACACACACACACACACACACACCAACCATCCCAACCCCCAACTCCAAAACTCGCCTCCAACAATCCCCCAGTTTTTTTGGTTGAATTTCCCCAGAACTGCATATTTCTACATCCCAGCCAGTCCCACATGGAACCCATTTGCAGCGTCAGACAGTGAAGTTCCAGTTCTGGACATTGACCAAACACATGTACTCATGACAAAAAAAGAAGGCAACTCCGGACCAGAAAAAAAGAGCCTGATTCCGATTTCATGATGTGGCCATGCAACACTACACTCTCCGGAGTAGACAGCATGAAAACGCCATACTGGAGATATACATCCTGTTGCTCTTCTCTCTGATGATGATAAAGATGATGAAGAGGACGATGGATGGTTATGATCACATGCATGTTTCTGTGCTTCATTTGGTGTCTTTGTTAACTTTTGTGTACGTGAGTGAGTTTGTTTGTATGTGTTACCATATGTATGTTTGTGCGTGTGTGTGACTGAGTGTGTGTATGGTGTGCATGTGTGTGTGTGTGCGTGTCCACTGGTCAGTTCCTTAGTTTGCCATATGGCACTTCTGTGGACCATGACCCTTTCACTGACCTTTAAAGTTATTGGCGTTCTCCAGACACTTTACGGCTCTACACCTAGGTCAAGATGAAGGAAAACAAGGTATAGTAATGTTGCTGGAATGCAATGTGTTAAAACATCCTGCGCTACAATAAAAGCACGGGGGAAAAAACACTCAAAAAAAATCACCACAATGCCGCTTCCCTGGGAATCTTTCCCCCCTTGCACTGAAACATGACATCAAGAATCCCTTTGGAATCCAGTGATGAGTTACTGGTCTTGTTTGTAGTGATACTTATTAAAGATTTATCTAAGTCTGGAGGGTCTTGTCCAGCTGGCTGGGGGGGACAGGAAGTCCTAGCTGAACAGCTGATTCTCCTCACTTCTCCAGATGAGGTGTTGCCGAGAGCATTAACCTTTTTGCCCTGAGCATTAACCATTAAGTATCCCCCACCAAAAAACCATCAGTGCAATTCAATATCGCAATTTATGGTTACGTAATCCTCTGTCAAACTTCAATATTTTTTACTTGAAATTTGACAAGAAAGGATACGAAGGGAGGAGCAATTAGGCGCAATGCGCATATGCCTAACGTCATTTTTGACCACTTTTAGCCTTTTCCATGTTTTTGTGGTGAATGATTCTGTTTTGGAAGCCTTCTGTTCCCCCAGATCTGCCTCTTTATTTTTTTGTTTCATGCAGTTTGTACTGAGGCGGTAATTTGATCTCTAAATCAACAACTGCTGTTTTGCATGTTCAATTGGTTTGCCAAGATGAGGGGGAAAGTGAAGTACGGCCAAGATCCTGGGGCACCAAAACAAAGCCAAAACATTATATCACAGAAACCATTGCATTGATTTCAAATAATCCAAACCGTGAACCCAACATTCTACTGTGGACCAAACCATTCCCTTCCCAGAGGGGATTCTACTTGGTGTGTTGCCTTGCAGCTCGCTAATGATCCAATTGCCAAGATCCAATTGCCACGCCAAGTGAAGATTGCTCAACAACATGGACTAGTTGGATCCAAAATAAATTCCTTTTTTTTTTGCCTTCAAACTCTGTCTCACCTGCGCAAAAAATCGTGCACACAAAAAATTGCATCTCTTGTAGAGGAGGTGCCTTACTGTACCTAATCCTCTTGAATTAAAGACATATTCATCTAAGGGAGACGAGCAGATACTCTGTCAGAGTTAAACCATTCCATTCATTCTTTGAATGTGACAGTGGCACAAACAAGGGACTGATAACTACCCCTAATATCTTCAGTATGCCTCCACCACGTCTGCAGCTTTTCACTCTGGCAAGCTCCGCTCAATGACCTCTGGAGACTAGCTGATATGAAATGCATGAGGCATAGAATCTGCAGGCTTCCCTCCCCTCTCTCTCTCTCTCTTTCTCTCTCTCCCTATCTGTCTGAAATATGCTGTTTTAACTCAATTAAAGGCTCAAACTTCATACTGCTCTCTGACCACTTGCAAAACCAAGATGAACATGAACACTTGCAGAATTTGTTAGCTACATTCACAAAACACATGTACAGACCAAGTTCTTCTGAATGCATTTGCATGGGATGACCTGACAGCAGCAGTTAAATGGATGGATTAGGGGTACATGTTATTTCTTTGTTAGCATCTGCTGATTAATGGTTTGATTAATATATTAAGAAGAGGAAGAGAAAGAAGAGGCTGAAAGGCTGACAGAAGGCAAGGACACGTGCCCATTGAGCCTAAACACATCCACGCACGCCTGCGGGTTACGGCACGTGCCCTGTGTGTGGCAAAGGGAAAACAGAAAACAGAGGTTACCTGATGCCGAGGTTGGCTGAGGCACGACCCTTTCCTGTAGCAGCTCCCCTGCTCTCTCTCCTCATCTCCTCATTGGAGTTCCATAGCGACGACAGGCAGGCTGTGCAGAGTGCAAAGAGAAGGCTGCAGCCGTGCAGATGTTGCTCCAGTGTGAAAGCCTGCCCTCTCCAGTCCCTTTCCAACTCCCAACTCTCCCTCTCTCAAAACCTCTCTCTCTTTCTTTCTCTCTCTCTTTCTCTCTCTTGCTTGTCCTCTTCACCCTCTCTCAAACCTCTCTCTCTCCCACTCCCTCTCTCAAACCTCTCTCTCTCTTGCTTGTCCTCACCCTCTCTCAAACCTCTCTCTCTCTCTCAAACCTCCCTCTTTCTTTCTCTTGCTTGTCCTCACCCTCTCCACTTTTCTGTCTCACTGTCTCTCCTTCTCTCAACCCTCTCTCCCTTGCTCTCTTAATCTCCCTCTCTTCCTCTTTCACTCTTTATCCCTTTCTTTTCTGAACACTCTTTCTTTTTCTTCTTCTCTCTCTCTCTCTCTGTCTGTCTGTCTCTCTCAGTTCCACCAGCATAGATCTTTTGGACTGCAGCCACCCTCAATTACAGTGGGTGGAAAGACACACAGATAAGGAAAGCTTAGAAAAAATAATGAAAGAAAGACAACCCCCTTTTTGTCGGAGCTAGAGGAAAATAGTAGTAACGCCGGCAACATCCTTCCAAGCATTAGGGATTTGGATTGTGTACGATGGTCGGGGCGATTAAACACTATGTGAAGGTTTCTGAAAAGGAGTTGCGGATTAGACAGGACAGAATGTTTTTTGAAACGGCCTATTAGACATACTTTAAGTTTAATCTGTTTGTTTTTAACTGGACACTCACCTTTACCCTCCAGCTGTTTAAACTGGACAGTTTGTTGTGTTTAGGGTTTGTTAGGCTGTGTGTGGTCCTCTTGAAGAACTCAATAAGCAGCAATCTGTTACTTGAACAGCATCATTGACTTTGAATGTCAGTTGTGTAATTAAGTAATTTAGATGGCTATCAGTGATGACCAACAAAATTAAAATCAATGAATCATTCCTCTACTCTGGGCTGTCCAAATAATCTCTGTTGGGTAGCATAACATTAACTGATGTAATCTTAAGGAAGGTTGTGAATTATTTTAACCCAGTACACTGTTGATATACTGCTGTTATGCATACTGGAGTTGACTTTTTACAGCTATTCCCAGTCCCTGGGTTTAATCATACATGGCTGTACTGCCTATAGGCCTCCTCTCAGTACAACATTTAAGAGAGCATAGACAGTGACTTGTAGAATTCTGCCAGACACTGAAATAACGTAAGGTACACTAAATAGAACAAACCCAGTTTATTTGTCACACCAGTCCAAACGGACAAAGGCATATTGCTCATAGCAGTGGCTCTGGTTTGTAAGAGGCTTGATGAGACTGACATGTGTGGCCTGCTTTAGGAAGTAGAGACTAGCAGCAATATTCTCTACCACCCACATAACCCTTCATCAACTCAGATTCTGCCGAATCAGCATGGACAAGTCCGAACCCACGACTACACACAACAAAGGCTCTGACAGAGAATAGAGCTTTAAAGTGACATGACCTCCTACATTAACACACACTGACTACATGGTGTAGTACAGTGTCGTGGAAGTAGTGAAGCTGTGGCTAGAGCCCAATATAGTATCATAAACAGGACAATAAAGTATACCTTACCTTACCTTACCTTACCTTTGCAATACAGTCCTGATTTGGATGTGTCAACATTACTTGTGGTATGTTATAGTAATGTATGATCAGTTTATATTCATGTTATTGTCTGATGCTGTAAACAGTTCCTTTAATGCATGGTCTTTGTTGTTGGTTACACCAAGGATTGTTGATATTTATTAAATATGGAAGGCATTGAGCCAATAGGGCTCTTACAATGAATTGCTGCTTCTAGACTTGTTCAAAAAAGGAAATGTGCCAGATGTGTGGATGATTGTTGCCAGAGTCATTCTACACATTTGATGCCTGATAAACTCCTGGGAGCATAAAAAGTATCAACAGATTCTTGCATGAAATATGAAAGGACATTTGCTGTGAGAGTGTAATAGGCAGACCGGAGCTAAGGGATCACTGCAGCTCGAAGTATGTGAGTGACCAAAGCTTTTAATAGCATTGGCATTGCAGACTTTTTTTTTTTTCACCTGAAATGACACAACCCTTTTGCTTTTTTTTTCTGTGTCATTTGTAAGCTAGGGCATTTCTTAAAAACACGTAGAAGCTATTAAAAGTTACTAGAACTATTCTAAAAGACTTTTGTGGTGTTCTGCTTGAGTAAGTGAAAAAAAAAAGTCCTCAGGCTAATGCCTTGGACATAAACTGGAGTCTAAAGCTCCGGCTGGCTCCCTCCATCAGCCCGGGGAGGCTGGAGGACTCCGAGCGCTGTCGCGTAGAGGCCCTCGGTCTGCTGACGTGACTCTGGCAGCTCCGCTTCGTTCTTGACGAATGTCTAATCAGAGAGTTGCAGGGCGCTGCGTGATGTGCGCACACAGAGGAGCACCTGGAAAACTGGAAAACCCCCTTGCAGATTTGTGGGGAGTCCTCACGGCGGTAATTGAAATGTACAGTAGGGACTCCAAAAAAAAAAAAAGACGGGGCATTCCGTTCGGACTTGGGAGACAAATGGCGAGGCCACGGTCCAGGGTTGTTTCCATGTTTCATAATGCTCAAAACAGAAGATGTGTGATTTGCATTACAAGTCCTGTTATTGTATGGCCGGATAGCTGAATGCATCCAGCTTGACCATAGACATATAGACACGGATATGCAAAACCAATCTCAAAACCACAATATTCTGAGGTTATATAAAATATCCTCCATTGGCTTCTGTTATCTCTCGCTAACACTCTCACTTTCAGAGTTTCAAGTGCTAATTTGGTCCCAAATAAGAGTTCATCATGGTTAACCAGAAGCACAATAAAGCTACTTTCTCTTTTTAAGACCGTCTTTTATTGGCCTTACTGTGAACCTCAGCAAAAGCAACAGTCAGTCTTTGTTTTGGCGAAGGATAGTAGTTGAGCTGTAATGGTTTATAATTCCATGCAATAAACGACTATTAGCATGATCACTTGTGTGGTTTGCATCGGGGAGATCTGCTCGAAGTGGTGCTGAGGCAAGCGATTGGGCTGAGGCATCGGGGAAAGAGAGATGGAGCAAAATATTAAGAGTTTCCATGGAAGGAACTGGCTGTAACACACTAGAGACAGAACACCACGGAAAAGGAAGAGAGAGCGCGCGCGTGCGAGAGAGAGAGACATCCACTGCTATTGGGGGAAGGTGTCATCTGAATTCAAGAGAAAAATTATGACCTCTCAGAAGAGGAACCTGGAGAGAGAGAGAAAGAGAGAGAGAGGAGGAAGAGAGATGGAGGAAGAGAGGGAGGCCAGGAAACAGGACTGAGAAAAAGAAAGAAAAGAAAAACACATCCAAACACCCCAAACATTCAGTGTGGCCTTTCTCTCTCTCTCTCTCACCCCTCAGGACTGTGAGTGGGAATGGAATGAGGGGCCTCATGGAGGAGGCCTAATTACACCGGAAGCTCTGGACACAACGGTCAGGTGCAGTAGGCGTCCATGAGCGCGAGTCAGCGAAAGAAACACGAAAATAGCACTCCACTCCAGTGCCATATCCTCAGAGTACCTAACCGTACGCATGTATACTTATGTGTCTTCTCAGGGTAGGTGGGGAGAAGGGAATATACTCTATACAACAGAATGGCAAGAGAAAGAGATTGTGACACTGTGTATAAAATAATAGATGAAAAATGCACAAAAGAAAATAATTTAATGTTAGCAACACAAGGAATGGGCACCAAAATGTAATGTGTGTTTTCCACAAATGAAAGACGCTGCATGAAAGATGACATTATTTGGGATGTCACAGGACAGCATACTGTAATTGAGAATTGTGCACCAAAGTGTGAGTTTTGTTTGATGAACATTTGGATGATTTAAATTTAAACATGCACAAATGCTAGATTTGTTTGTTTTTTTGTCCAGAGCCCCTTTATGCTTTTCAGAGAAATAGCCCACAGTGATATCCAATCTCTACAATAAATGGAGTGAAGTGTACAGAGACACAAAAGTACAGTAGACCCTAACACAAACATATTGTGATGGTAAATGCTGCAACTGCAATTATTATTCAGTGTAAGGCTATCTCACTTCCACCTAGAGTTCATGTGCAGAGTTCATATGCACGCGCCAAAGCAGATTCTGACACCCAACAGCAACAAACATCTTGACTCACATCTGAAATGGTTTCTTTTCTCAAATTCAATGTAGCCTTGCCACATTGCAAATTAATTTAATCCTCCTTAAGTTTTTTGGTTAAAACAATAGCAGAGTGTCATATACGAACGTGGTAACATGAAACAGAAAGAAGAATATATTCTTAAAAGCCCCAGGCATACGAAGAAAATGCTGAAATACTGAAATAAGTGACTGTTGAAAGTGGGCAAAGAAAAACCTGTTACCCACACACCCATGCTGGTTCGCAAATTATAGCCTACGTGCCACACTGTGGCTAATATAATACCCTACACCATGTTGTGTGCATAATCTGACACATTTATTGATTGCGTGCTGGGGCAAGCCTTGGAAGGCTATCTGTTTGTGTATCTTGTAACTATGTGTTATAATTAAGTAATTACAACTCATTTATTCCTATCACAATAGATCTGAAATCACATAATTGGAGAGTATTATTACCCTGTAATTATGCTCATGATCCAGCGCTGCTTGAATACAGAACACAGTACAACTCATTCATCATAAGAGACAGTGGAAAAGGTGGCATGGCGAAGCTAGTCATTATTTTCCACATTTTATTACAAAGAACAGCAGTATTCCACGTCAGAAAGAGATGACCAAGTATCACTCAAAATCAAGTTAAATAATTATCCACCTGTCTTCGTCAAAGCTCCTCTGTTGTTTTCCCTTCCTGATGTTAAAGACTGATTGGTGAACAAGACAAAAGGCTAGTGGGTCTGTTTCAGTCTTTCTCAATACAATTTTGGCTCATATATTTACATATTTAATCATTTTAAATCATGGGCAAATCTCTGTATGAACAGCAAGGTTTTTTTCTCCTCTCTTCCAACCCCACCCTTAAAAGTGACTAAAAGTGACTTTGTTTTGTTTTTGTTTGTTTGTTTCAGTCTTGTTGTTGACAGTTTTAACCGCGCCCTCGGAAGCGACGGGGTGACTGTGGCTGGGGTCGGGGTGCTGGTCGGGCGGGCACGAGTGCAGGCACTTGGGGCTGGGGGACGCCAATTCCACTTGCGCCTCCACTTGCGCCTCCGCTTGCGCCTCCACTTGCGCCTGTGCCGAGGTCCGCACAACCAGTGGTCAAGCACACCCCAGGAACGCCGCGCAGGCCAGGATGGCCCCTGAGGCCAGGCCGGCCACCGTGGCCTCTCTCGCCCGTCTCTCCCGGACGTCCGTTGAAGGCCCGTCCAAGCCTGCCCCTCTTACCTGGTGGTGTGGATGAAGTATAAACTCTTCATGTACTGAAAGACGTGCGTTGGACACAAATCATACTGTGCTTCCATTGAGCACTAGTCAGTGCTGGCTGTGATGTAGGTTATTACCATCAATGGTGTGGCATTGAATAGTGTGACACAGAATGATTATGATGAAATGTCTGTATTACACTGATATTATATGTACCTTATGTACTTATGTACTTAATGTTGATGTCACTGCTCCACACAAAAGCAACATACAATGAAAGGTGAGTGTCACAAATTGTGGTATGAAAAACATAATGTTGAATAAATAGCGAGATGAAGTTACCCATTGCTCCCTGGTCTCCCTGGTAACCCGGCAAGCCGTAGCCTTTGGCTCCTTTGTCGCCCTGATCTCCTGGCTCACCTGGGACACAGAGAGGCTTTTACTGTGATGCTTAACGACCCCCACGCTGGACTGGCATGCCCTGGGGACGAGGCTGGTACACGGGAACGTGCTGTTCGACGTGATTAACGACCATGTGTGTTACTGAGATCATCGGCGAATAAATGTATAAAACGCCTTGTAAACACTCTTCAATTTCACTGGCTTGGCGGAGGGACTGTACCATACATGTGACATCATGGCGGATCAAATAGCAATACATTGAGATGGTCTGCCTATAGAGAGAACCCTGTAGTGGTAAATTATCCATATACCACTGAGATTATACCAATGCAAACAAACCCTTGGGTTTCCAGTACCTACTTAAGGGTATTTATGACACATTTTAGGGTTTAGTAAAGTAAATCCCTAATCGTAAACATTTGTGGGTACTCTACCACCTGCTTAGCTCTAGTGTCTTCATTCATATTTAACTTTAATTGCAGAGTAAGTAGTCCTTAAGCACGCTTAATACAATCTACTTAAGAATAAATGACACTATTTATATATCAAGTAAGCACATACTATAACTCACTACTTAGTCTAAACACAACTCTCATCATAACTTGAAGCCTAAGTACATCTTGCAATATGTGTGAGAAGTACATGGTTCACGTCAATTAGTTCTGTTCTGTACATGGATATTCATTTATTGTTAAATCTACACCTTCACCTGCTCTTGGATATCATGTTTGTTATCACAAGTCCTCGACTATGCAGTTATGTCAGCTCATCTGAGAATATTTGAATGTAGAGACAGTTGCATTTATGAAATAATTACTATTTATGAGTAAACCTCAGTTCCACCCATCCAGTGTTAATGACTAACATTACTGATTGCAGATGGGTATTCAGTGACTATGAGGCCATATAGAGTATGATCTATATGATGACCCTTACCTCGCAATCCGGGTTTGCCAGGGTCACCTGCCTCTCCATAGAATCCTTCTTGTCCCACTTCGCCATCAACACCATCAGTACCAGGGTCACCCTGCAGTCATATTCAGACCTTTATGTGTGTGCTTTCTACTGCTACATCATGTTAATATACACACTTTTTGCATCTAGCATAAAAAGAAAAAAGTTAACTTTTGTTGAATACTATAATGAGAATGCAAGGTTGGTGGAATTAATTGTAAACAAAGTGTCAATAAACAATGAAATGTACTGTTAAAGTACTGTTAAAGAAATTATAATCTCCTAACATTTCAAGTGTAAAGAATTTGACATGGTTGTGTATACATGGACACTGGTGCAATACATGTGGCATTTAAACTAAGCATGACAGTTTTCTCTGAATATTTATTTTTCCTCGACTACATGTCATTATCACTCGAAGGCTTTGGCAGTAAATTTGAATGTCATGTGGTGTCAAGCCAGAGGAACCTGTGGCTGATGGCTATTCCTATCATGTGTTTGCACTTGAGGCCCCATGTACTTTTATCCCCATTAGGGCCACTGGAAAGAGGATGTCTGTGGGGCTTCAAACGAGCCCTTCAAGACAAATGGGGGAACAGGCATTCCACTTCCAACTCAGACGGCTGTCTTCTCCAAGAGTTCTCAACGCAGCGGCAAGTGCCCCGTCTCGTCTGTGACTTCTTATTTGTCTTCACAGGGACTCGGAAATTCTGAACGCCTTAATTCCAGGCCGCTCTGCCAAACAGTCCGGTGTTTTTCGCTCGCTCGCAGCCTGTCACAATATCGGCAAAGGATGTAAGTTGGCCCCGCGAGAGGCGAAGATAAATAATGTATAGAGCGTAATCCGGTCCTGTGTTTTATGGCTGCAGGTCCACAAAAGCAATGAAGCCTGAAACACTGCATTTGTGGGCTGCAGAGTGCTCCGCCTGTCAACAGAGACTTAACAGCGTGTGCTGCTTT
The DNA here is from genome assembly GCF_017589495.1 of Alosa alosa. NCBI lineage: Eukaryota > Metazoa > Chordata > Actinopteri > Clupeiformes > Clupeidae > Alosa > Alosa alosa. The sequence continues at coordinate 21,595,193 of NC_063206.1, read as the reverse complement.
TGACAGACGCTAACGCCCAGCGGCGCACAGCTATACTGTGCATGTTTTTGCCACAGACAAATAGGATGGGTGGGTGGGGGGCGGGGGACTTACGGGTGGTCCGGGGGGTCCCTTCTGTCCGGGGGGTCCGGGGGCACCCATGGGCACGTCTCCGTAGAGAGGACAGACGGCAGCGCATGTCCGCTTCACGGAGTTGGCGAAGGTGGACATCTGCTCGAGGACCACGCGCTTGCAGACCTCGATGACGTGTTGCGCGGGGAGGGTCGGGCCCTGAGAAAGAGAGACAGAGAGAGAGACAGACAGAGAGAGAAAGGGAGGGGGAGAGAGAAAATCATTACCACATACGTAACTGGCTGTGACCCAAGTCTGGGACATGGAACAGAAAACAGTGCACTTAACCCCCAGAGGTAGGCAGGAAAATGGGTGGCAGAGTAATGAACGAGAAACAAACAGCGCCAACAATATTTCGTTAGGCTCATTACGGGGTTTACTGCCGTACAAAATGAAAAGCTTTCCTGCGCGTTGCAGAGAGACCAACACTAATGAGAAACCATTTATTAGCATTCTTGACACCAAAATGGTTACCACATATTTAATGTGCCAAGTGCCAGAACGACTGGGTCTCACACGAGCTTTGATGACATATGGGTGTGGGGCTTTAACTATCTGGTAAAATCCGACAGAAAACAAAGAGTGAACATAAGTTCAGGAAGACAAGTCAAAGCACCTTTAGAAGTTCTTTTTGCCACAAATTCTAAGATGAGGATATGCCCTTGTAGACGTTGGTGCACTTAAGAAGAGCTTGAAATGATTTTTATTTAGAACGGCAGTATGTAGCATTTCAATCTGTTTTACCACATGACTCATAGCTTAGTTAAGGTAACACTGGCGAAGATTCCTTTCCATTTCGAATCCCAGTGGTCAATAAAATCTTTATTCCAAACACTTGCGTGGAGTTCTCCCAAAACATGTTACTCAATGGCTTAAACATTGCACAACCAAACCCACCCCCGCCAGCTTTGCACTTACAGGTGGTCCTGGCGGGCCCTGGAACCCAACGGGGCCTCCCTCACCCCGGACACCCTTGTTTCCCACGGGCCCTTTGCGACCGGGCTCCCCGCCGGGACCCCGAACCCCCTGCACTCCCTGGAACCCTGGAGGACCTTGGTCACCAACCTTGAGATAAGAAGTCAAACACACACACACACACACACACACACACACACACACACACACACACACACACACACACATATACAAACACACACACACATAGTCAGTGTCATTTCGGGAGCCTGATCAAGCTCTTGGTAATAAGATTGTGTTCTGCGATGCATGGTGTTGACCTGCTAAATCTATTCATATCGGAATGCTTTGAAACTAGCAGGTTCACATTGTCTAAATGAAATTAAGGCTTCAATAGAAATATTATGGAATTGCTCACCCATCCTTTGGGACCTTTGCTGCCTTTTTCTCCCTGGGAAAATATAAGTGTATGTTAGGTAATGGTGAAACAATGCACAGAGAAATGATTGAATATAAAATAATATCTTGTCATCACCCAGGAATATTTTCATACCTCTGCACCCTTTACACCTTGGATTCCTCGTATACCTGTATCCCCCTGAAAGAACCATCAATTTATTATTCTAATGCATTTATTTTAATGAAAAATTGATTGAAACACCATTTTACCAAATTACATTTTCTACATGGAATGAATAGTCAGTTTCATCCATGTAGGAGTTCAAGACGACATAGCTGTCAGTTTGTGTCGAGAAGATACCCACCCTAAGGCCTGTCCGGTGGCATGTCCATCAAAGCTCTTTGTCACATTAATTATTTTTCTCTCAGGCCATGGGAGCGTTCAATCAACATAATCATGCAGTGGCCCTGTCTGTGGACCTGTCTGTGGCCCTGTCTGTGGCCCTGTCTGTGGACCTGACTGACAGGGAGTGATTCAACAGAAGAGGAAAAGGAAATGGAGCCCATCGTCTTTGCCCTGACGTTTCAGCTCCTACCAACTCCGCTCCCGCGACTCTGTCCAAACCTCTGGGCGGGAAATCGCTAGCCAACTTATGCTCTCCAACCACACTGCTGCCATCGCCCTGCACACTGAGACTTCAGACAGACCAGCAGAGAGAAAGCACACAGGCTCACTGATCTGGCACCATCCAGCGAACAAATGGACTAAGCTCCTTCATTCTACCCGAGAAGCCTATACTGCATAGCTACAACGATGGCAGGGATGTATGGTTCATTCCCTAGCAGGATGTCTAGATCCAATATATACCTACACCATGCTGTGATTTCAATCTAAATGCAAGCACATGTCTATTACAGAGACTCGCCAGAGAAGCTCAACAGCCTGACTCCAAAAATACTCCCCAGGACAATTTTTCAGGCCTTGAGAAGCTGATTCAGATTAGCTAAAAGGTTTTGTATGGAAATCCTTTCCTTCTCTCTCTGTCCTGTGTGCGGTCAGAGCGTCCTTTTTCTGGTTCAGTCGGCTGATCAAGAGTGTCAGTGATGAGTCTCAGGCAGGGGTGTAGAGCAGGGGACAGATGAAGATAAGATCCTCTAGTCAAAATCCATCCTCCTCCTCCTCCTCTGAGCTGCAGTATGCTTTATCATGGGGTCTGTGATGTACAGTACTGGACCACAGTGCATCAGTACAGCACACAACAGCTGTGGTCACACCACCCTCTTTACAATTTGTCTGTCACTGTTATAAATGTTAATACAAACAGAGATGTGGATACTATGATCTCAAAGTTATGTTTGGTCTTTGAGTGTACACTAAATCATTGCTTCAGGTTCTCTACTGAAATCTCTTCATTTTAATGATCTAAATGTATTGCACTGCTTGTATCTGAGTAACCAATGATGCATTATCCACCTTAAAACAATTGTTCAGAGTCACCAGAGGCATTTCAGATGATTGGCTTTGGCTCAAATGCCTTTGCTGCAACTCTTCAGTGAAATCTATGTGTGTACAAGACCAGATTTACTTCAAGGCTGAACTCGCTACTTTAGGGTTCCTTCGTTTGTGGCAGAACACTTTGCAATGGCATTTATATGTTCTTGTATGCAAGCCATGTATGTTTCAACAGAGTTTAGACGTATTTAAAAGCTCTGACATGGTGCAAGAGGCTGCTTTTAACTGGCGTCAGAGAACGTATTGAAAAGGATTTCCTACTAATGGAGAACCGTCACTGGACATAGAACAGAGAGGCCTGTGCTTTCAGTCACATACACTCTGTAGTGTATGACCTGCGTCGGAGCCAGCTGGCTGTCTGAAACGCCGCCTGTGCACTCGGCAGTCCAGGAGGCTGAGATCAGACACGATCGCATTTCAAAAAACACGTCAGGCCTCGAAATCTGGTATCTGTGGCCATGTTCCCACATTCCGTGCCGTATGGACAGATATATGGCATTTCTTTTGGTTCAGCGGCACAACAGCACATCTTCGTTCGATGTGACTTTGAATCCTGTGACTCACTAGATGACACAAGCCTTTCACAAGTGTTTAGATCATTTTGAAGAAAGCAGCCCTGTCGGCTGTCATTGAGGAGCATCTTGAAAACATGAAATGCAGGTGCTTAAGTGGCCTCCAGCGCAAGCAGGAACCAAAGGTCCAGATGTTGAGGCTGGGACTTACCAGGAAATCTAAAAATACCCCCCCCCCCCACACACACACACACACACACAACCCCTTTCATTGTAAATAAATCTCTGAGCCCGTCTGGACAGCTCAAAGAATTATTCAATTGTCTGCCTGCTTTGACTCATAGGAGGCTTACTGTATGTGTGGTTCCCATCTGACAACCGAGAACCGAGGAGGACTATGGAAACCATATGCTGTTACATGATACAGTGCTGTGCTATGCTGACCTTGACATGTGCACCTCCATGGTCATGTATAGACAAAGATAAATGTGAGTCGTGTCTTGGCTTTAAATCCTGTGACAAGAATGTTGTGAATACTAGAACAGAGCCACAGGACTCCATGTTTGCAGCCCTCCAACATTACAGTAGAGATTACAGAGGTAGCTACAGCCACTGCTGAGGTTTATCCTCTGTGAACCACACAGCATTCATTCAGGTGATCAGGTGAGGGATAGACAGACTGCTAAATTGCCAGCTGAAAAGCCACCCGCGTAGCATAAATAATCAGGCAATAAAGATTCCATTGGCGGTGCAGTGAAATGTATAAAGTTCATTACCTTAGGGCCTGGGCGTCCAGGTAATCCTATGTGTCCCTGTGGAGGCATGGCATGTTTTAGTGGTTTGGAGAGAATGAACTTGTATTTCAAAGGCCTGTGGAATATTTATCCGGAATGCTCACCGTGGGTCCTGGGGGTCCGATAAATCCGGGCCTTCCTGGCTTCGCCGCCGAGCCCTTATAACCTCTTGGGCCCTGGAGTGAGTAACATTTTATAAATCTACCTGAAGGCAAAAGTTTATCTTTCTCTACACTCTGCTGCCTCTAGGGACAAAGCAGAACTATCCAGCTGATATCTGTGCAAGAGAGGAAATCCTGGGAAACCTGGGAATACTCCTGAAGCCCCATTTTTTACACTGAAACTGATTCAGATAGAAAGACCAATGGAAATGGCCCTTAAGGGGCCAAGAAAGAGTACTCACGGTCTGGCCTTGGGGCCCCATGTTCCCAGGAGGTCCCACAGCTCCCTTCTCGCCCTGTTAGAAGTGCCAGTGTATTAGCCAACAAGTGTACGGACTGACACTCTATTAAAAAAAAAAAGTAACAAATAACAATAAAAATCACAATGAGCATTTCTTGTGTGTACTTACCCGAGTTCCAAGCTGTCCACCCCTGCCATCTTTGCCCTGTGGTCCTTGGTATGCCTAAAGAGTGAGAATAAGAAAAAGCTCTTAGAGTAGAGATTTAGACGTGAGGAGAGAATGTCAGGATAAGACAAAAGAGGAAACTGAAACGTACCTCCACACCAGGACCTCCATCTCTCCCTGGCAAACCAGGATCTCCCACAATTCCCTGCAAACACGAAATGACAACTGATCAAATATATTGGTTACATAAGATCACAATCCCAAGAATGAAGCCTGAGACATCACTAAAGCCACCACTGTTCATATTCTTTGGCACATGGAGGATGCAATGTACGTGATAATAATTCATAATGAGGGACTGGAAAGGGTTTTTGGCATGATTTATTGCTGCTGTTGTACTAATTGAGTTTAATGGTCTTATTTATGTTGGATTAACTTCCAGTGAAATTGAAAACGTTTTTTGATGTGCAGAATTACTTTGAACTAAATTGATGTTGTATAGATTGGCACATTTGTTAGAAAATGTTTCTTTTCAGTCGCACTGACCTTTTCCCCTTGGCTGCCAGGTTTCCCCTTTCTTCCTTGGACACCCTTTAAAAAGATCATTCACATTAGTCAGATTGTGTACAAATACTAAAAACAAAGTTGTAAAAAAATATTCATTTGAATGAATTAATAAACAATTAAATAAAAATCCATTCCAGAAAAATAATGAATAGGAGGGACACATACAGGTTTTCCCTTCTCGCCTGCAGCTCCACGCTCGCCAGGATCACCCACAATTCCCTTTTGGAGGAGAGACGAAGAAAACCATAAATAATAGGATCTGATTGGGTGCATAACTGCACAAGCAGTGTGTCAAAACCTCTCTCTTGGAGTCTTCTTGGGGACCGTTCGTTATTTATAATCGGGGTCACCGGAGGGATTTTGAGTGCTTCAATCAAAAATCGCATGACCCTCCAATGGCTGCAAAAAAAATTTCAACAACCCTCCAGCAGTGTTTTCAAAAAAGACATGACCCTCCCCAGCCAATTGTCGATACCTTCCGATCACGTTATAAAGCGCTATAACACATCGACGTATGCTATCGTTCTAAACCCACCCTCTACTTTCTGATCACATCACATCACACATCACACTTCACCAAGATGGTGGCCATTTCAGTAGATTTATTCACTAACATTGTTGTGGAAACACAATAAGCATGGAAACTAAATGCACACTTCCTGCAACTGCATTAGCCTAGGCTACTTGAAATAAGTTACTCCTCTAGTAAGTATTCACATGAAATAAAACAATAAAACATTGAGACCATTTAACAAAGCACATTGGGTAATAACAAATTCAACACATGAACTTGTTGCTATGGACTCGTCTCTAGGCTTCCTCAGTCATTGTAAAGCTGCCGAAGCTGAACATAATCCAAAACTCTCAGACGAAGTCAATTTGGGGAGCATGCTACACTCCTTACTTCTCAAATGACTTGAAAAGGCCGTTTGCACAATTTCATTTTGCCTATTTGACTATCATTTTAACTTTTCCCCGCTGTCTTGCCGTTTTAATATTTTCCCGTAGAATATCCCATATTACTGTAATACTCTCATAACATTAGTCCTGCATTCTGGCCTGTCTCTGTGTTGTCCTGTTGTTACCCCTTGCCCTTCCAGAGAAACAGATGTATTCAAATCATCGTTTTGCTTGCTTGAATGCGAACTCAGAGTGATGTTAACCTACAGTAGGCCTATTTAAGTTAACGACGTGGTTGTTGTGAAAGCATGATTCATTCGATTCATAGCTGGAACGAAAGAGAACGTTATATGGCAACAGAAATCAACAATCAAAAAAGCCACTTTGATTTTTTGCTGTTTTCATTAATACAAAGGTGGGTGACCCCCCCTCCTAGACAAAAAAAAGTTAGGTGACCCTCCCCTCAACAAAGAATAAAAAGACATGACCCTCCCCTATTTTCCTCCGGTGGCCCCGTTTATAAATAACGAACGGTCCCTTATAGGGTTATTTTAGTCATCAAAGAAAGTACAGTGACTAACTGTGTAATAACAATACAAAAGGTATGGTAGAAAACTAGAGCGAGAGGTTGTCTGTCTGTGTGGGACCAGCTAACATTCCAATATTCTTGTGCTGGTCAGGGAAGCGTGTCCCAGAGGCTTGGGCCAGTCCTTGGGGAATCTACATCCCAGACCCTCTGCAGGGGAACCTTCTCCCTAATGTCCCTGCTGGTGGCCAATCAGTTTGCCTCAGTCAAAGGGGGATAATTGAGAGTTGTTGAGAGGGGGGAACACTAACTCACCATGACCCTCACCCAACACACACACACACACAGACACACACACACACAAACACACACACACACACACACACAAACACACACACACACACACACACACACACACACACACACACACACACACAACACACACCACCCCTCAGGATCTCTCTCACTCTGCTCCAGGTGCCACTACTGTTTGTGGAGTGAAGCGGAGTTTTATGCGCCAAAAAATTGCGAATTACAAGGACCCCTCCACGGGGCTCCGCTCCCCCGCCTGAGCAGAATGAATCATGCCTTGAGTAAGTAAGCCTGTCTGACTGCCTGCCTGGGCAATCCCCTAGGTGGCAGGCTTCTAGGTTTAGGGGTGGCGCATGGGTCTTAAATGTCCTAATGATGACTAACGGTGGAGGAGAGGGCCCATGGTGGGGCTAGTTAACATACCTGTGGCCCTTGGGGTCCAAGGGGTCCATCTCGACCAGTCCGGCCTTCTTGTCCCTACAAAACAGACTCGCAATAAAGTAACACTTGCATTTCGAAGCATTTTGGGACAGTAAAAGTGATGCAACAGTATTGAGAGGAGGGAAAGGAATGTAAGAGAGAGTGGTAGAGGAGTTGTTTTCACCTTCACTCCTTGGTATCCTGAAATACCCTCAAATCCTGTTTCACCCGAGGCACCCTGGGAAATGTAAATAAATAAATAAATAAATCAGGAGATGATTTGTGTTTTTCCTCATTACTGTAAATCACAAAATCATTAAAATGTCTTAGGGAACACTTTTTCGGACTGGGATCAGGAAAAGGGATCATCCCTTCAGATCCAGCGGATTCATTTCCAGAGAACATACCACTTCTCCCTGCGCTCCTTTAGGCCCCATCTCTCCCGGGGACCCGTGCACGCCCTGCATGAACACAGCAAAGAGGCTCTGTCATTGCCTGTGCCACAGCCATCACTCACACACATGCATCCCGCCACGGAGGAGCGCCGCTACGTCTTCATCTGCCAACAACCGCTGCCAAGTTAGCATGTATATAAACAATAAACAAGGAATAGCATCTTACCTTAAACCCTGCGGCACCTGTTAATCCTTTTAGGCCTTTAGGACCCCTATCACCCTGTTTAGGAGAAATAAGTCATATGGTTTAGCACGATCAAGCACAGCTAAACAGCTGGAGGAGGACGAGGAGCTGAGCGGGATATGGGGATGATATATTACCTCTTGGCCATGGAGTCCTCTCACTCCCTTGTTGCCTTTGATGCCCATGTCACCCTGGGGGAACATGTGTTGGACACACAAGGTTAGCATACAGAAGCTAACAAGATTCACAGCGGCCAATCACAGAGGAGCTCGCTCTCACCTTGGGGCCGGTTTCTCCGACGTTTCCATAGTCCCCGGTTGCTCCGCGAATCCCCTGTAGGTTTGAAAATAGGGGGATTTATAAGCACACAAACATCATAGAGATGACCCTCACTAGCTTTTGGCTTTGGACCAGATAGGTGAGTAAGCAATGACAGTGCTCTTTATTTCATTACAGAGATGGCTGGAGGCTACAGCTCCACCACAAAAGCACACTCCTGGGAGCTTCATATTTGGACTTTCAAATTACGGTAGATTGTTTAGTGCAGATGACAAATGTGTTTCATTATCCATACGTTAATGCTAAAATACTGAGGCAATAGAGAAAAAATATATGATACCCTGGACAGAAGAGGATGTCAGAGTGTTACTTACAACTCTTGCCGTTTTTTTGGCAGCCATTTTGAAAAGCCCAATCCCTTTAACACTAGTGCTCCAGCTGGATAAAATATAATACATTTCTGTGCAATCGATCCAATACTCTTTATCCTTTCTTGTGGGCTATAGCATGTTTTTCATTAAGAACTAAAACCAAGCGAGAGCATCTCAATGAAGCTAGAGTAAATACGAGTCGCTTTTACATGATGTGTTGATTTCACAATCAGTTTGGGATGTCTTTGATTTGTGTATTTCTCCTATTCATTTTCCTTAAGTGAATCTGTTGTGTTAATCCTTCTACCTCTGACAACATCCTTCCCTTACGCATCTGACTACTCCCAGTGCAAAGGGAACAATCCACTCAGCTACCTGCTGACACACACACACACACACAAACACACACACACAGACAAACACACACACACTCACACACACACACACACACATACATACACTTACACCCACACCCACACACACACACAATTCTATTTTAAACGTGTCCAACGACAGCACGAACTGTGTGTGAGCCAAGGGGAAGACTCTGTTTAGAGAGGTGCAGCGTGAGCATGAAGGGGCGCTGGGTATTTCTTTTTTCCTGGATAGCACAGCAGGGACCACACACAGGAGCAGAGGAGCGCTACACAACTTCCAGTCAGGAAATGCACCTCTCTGGCTCCGGAGGAGGAGGGGGAGGAGGGGGGGGGAGGAGGAGGAGGAGGAGGCTGTAAACACGGCCCAGCTCTGTGATTCACACAGCAGCGGGGGGTGAGGGCTCGGCTGAATCAGAGAGGACAGATGTTACCCCCCCCTCCCCGTTAGCACATGTGTGTGTGTGTGTGTGTCTGTTGTGTGTATCGTGTGTGTGTGTGTGTGTGTGTGTGTGTGTGTGTGTGTGTGTGTGCATCTGTATGCCTGTGTGTGTGTGTGCTTGTGTACAGTGTGAAAGTTCCTATATCTCTCTTTTTATTTTTTATTTGTCCCTCATGCTTTTATTTAATATTATCTGCTATTCCATGTTTTGACTTGCCTTGCCTCTTTGCTTCTGTATGTAAGTATGTTGTGTGATATCATTGTTACTCTGTGTGTGTGTGTGTGTGTGTGTGTGTGTGTGTGTGTGTGTGTGTGGGGGTCTGTGTCTGTTAGTTTCTTTTCTTTCTGTCTCTCTCTCTCTCACTTTCCCTCTGTGTGAGTCTGCCTGTGGCTCTGGGTGCACATGTGTCCGTGTTGTCCTTGGGTGGACACTTGGGTGTCCTTTCCGACACGCAATCTTACTTTCGCCGGTAAAACATTATACAGTGCGTCGTGGAACACTAAACCTGTTGCACGTAATGCAGTAAAGCGTGCTGGCAGATCCCTTCCCTTGTGCCGCTCTACAAGCCCGCACTTCCTGTCCCACTCCCACCCCCTCCTGTAAGCAGAGACTGCGCTGGGAAATCTGCACATGTTCTCGGGGTCATGTTTAAAAAAGATACCGTTTCTGTCTGTTCCAGGTTCCAGTTCACCGCTGGGAACTGGACTCAGATCAAAGCGGATAAATTAGTCATAACTCTGGAGTGGAAAGACTCATGTCTGCTGCCCAGGGGTGGCATACAAACATGGCCGTGCTCGCTCGAGTCATATGTACACAAGTAATTGCATCCTGATGTTGCGTGCCCCGTCTTTTAATGAGGATGATCGGTCGGGACATACTGACTGTACCTAATGCCACTTTTTAACCTCCTGGGGACCTTCTAGTGTTTTATTGGGTTTCAATCCATCCTATTTATTTGGTACACACACCAGTATGTTCTTTCCTTCCCCTCCTTTGTTCAAAACCCTAACAACACCCAGGCTACTGGAGAGGCCCAATGTGAGGTTACAGGACTGTGAAATAAGAAATCCCTTCCCTTGGCTGTCCATTAGAATTACACACTAAAAATGAAAAATGCTGTTTTCATTAGTGCTTCACTGAGAATGCTAACTCTTCCCAACAATGTTCAAGGGTTGCCATTCAAAATTCATTCCTGAGTGCTTCAAGCATAATTGAGTGGTTGCCCCAGTATGTGTGTGTGTGTGTGTGTGTGTGTGGTGTGTGTGTGTGTGTGTGTGTGTGTGTGTGTGTGTGTGTGTGTGTGTGTGTGTGTGTGTGTGTGTGTGTGTGTGTGTGTGTGTGTGTGTGTGTGTGTGTGTTTGTGTGTGTGTGTGTGTGTGTGTGTGTGTGTGTCTGTTGGGACACTGAGCAAATGGGAGTGAGAGACAGAGAGAATGTTTTGGAGAGAAAACAGTGCAACCACTGAATCTCTTGGTGATGTGAATATTCATTTCACGTTCCTGGAAGTCAACTTCTAAGTATTTTATATAATACCCACCAGTAAAGGTGCGCGCTTCATAAAGCAGTTGGAAATGTCTGTAATATGGGAAAAGCCCGTTTATGGGTTTCACAATCGGTGACTTTCATTTCAATTGAGTCAATTAAGGTTCTCTATCCTGACAGAGGGACTCCAGACAGCGGAGGGAGAGAAAGAAGAGTAGAGAGAAAGAGTCCAGAGTGTTTACCATCTCAAGACGGCCCTGCCTGCAGCCCTGTTTCCATCATGCCGTCTCATAGCTATGCGTCCACTGCCATTTTCCACAACTTCACTTCTCTCTCTAAAAAGGGGGCTTTTCCAGTTTCAACCCCCACACACACACACACACACACACACACACACACACACACACACACACACACTCATTTGAAACAGGCCATGGAAGGGGACTCTTTCTCACAAACCAGCCACAGCCCTGTTCTCTGCCCATTTCTGACATTCCCATAATCACTTTAAATTAGCGCACCAATTACTCCTAATAACTGTGTACAAGTTTGCCTGTGACAAACACCGTTCCAGCCAACACAGAATGCTTTGGTGTATGTGATTGTGTGTGTGTGTCTGTGTGTGTGTGTGTGTGTGTGTGTGTGTGTGTGTGTGTGTGTGTGTGTGTGTGTGTGTGTGTGTGTGTGTGTGTGTGTGTGTGTGTGTGTGTGTGTGTGTGTGTGTGTGTGTGCGTTTGTGTATGCATGTGTGTGTGTATGTGTGTGTGTGTGTGTGTGTGTGTGTGTGTGTGTGTGTGTGTGTGTGTGTGTGTGTGTGTGTGTGTGTGTGTGTGTGTGTGTGTGTGAGAGAATGTGTGTGTGTGTGTGTATGTGTGTGTGTGTTTTGGCTTTACCCAGTTTCCCACTCTTCCTGGATCTCCTGTGTTTCCTTGGAAACCTCTGTGTCCCTATGGGTGGACAGATGAGATAAACAGCGTGACCACCAAAGCATACGCATGTGAGCTGTTACTGTAAAATACTGTGTGCTTTTGAGGGTGTGACTCTGAATGCTGTCTGCTTGTTTTTCTCTTCTGTGTGTGTGTGATTGTGCATACAGTATGCATGTCAAGCTTCTTTTTGGAGTTTTAGTGTACTCGTCTACTAAATAACATTGGCTTTTGAGTGAGCATGCATGTGAGTGTGTGTAAGAGAGAGAGAGAGAGAGAGAGAGAGAGAGAGAGAGAGAGAGAGAGAGAGAGAGGGAGATTGAGAGAGAATGTGTGTAAGACGTAAGAGAACGTGAGTGTGTGTAATGATCAGAATGCCCCACTCAGGCATGACGAGGATGTTACCTTTGGACCTGGTTTTCCCTGGACACCTGGTTGTCCGTGAGCACACCTGCATGTGGCCCTGCCTGCAGTCAGGCCAATCTCTGCGTACCCACCACACTGGGAGAAAAGGTGACGGTCTAGAGTCAGTCTATCTAACACACACATGCTGTACCAAATCATAATATGCACTAATGCACGTTTAATATTATTTACATTATTTGCATTATTCCACTGATTTCTGTGTCTGGCAGATAACAGGTAACCTGACTCTCGCCACATAGATTTTGCTCCGCCTAGCTCCACTGGAGCTCTGGAACCAATCCATTGGAATGGTGTTTCAGAAGGCTGGGCCTAATCAAAAAATGCTTGCATATGATTGAATAAGCCACTTGTCCGTCATCTATCTCTACTTCAACCACTCACATCGAAGCCAACCCGTGACAGTCTCACAGTCGCTTCTACGCTATGTCACATCTATGAAACTCCTGCCCTGCGTCCTGATTGGCTCAACCATACAATCTCATGCTGAAATCACTCTCAATGGAAGAGGTCCCAGATGGATGTGAGTGAAGCTAGGCGGAGCTAGGCGGAGCTAAGCGGAACGAAATTCATCTGGCGAGAGTCAGGTTAGATAACAGGCAGAGAGTTGGACAAACAGATCCAACTGGACTATTACAGTCATCATGGCGGTCATTCAGACCACATTGGCTACATGTTCTGGCACTAAACGGTTACTATGGCAGACTAAGCCCAGCAGGGCTGTCCACTGCTCACCACGCTGGAGAGCTCACAGCAGCCCTCAGAGTAGGCCTCATCCGCGTCACACGACACCTGCATCTTCTGAACGTCCACCTGTGGTCAGATGGAACACTGTGAGCTGGAGCACAGTCATGCTACCTCGTAGGGTTTAAACACCTTCATTAATGAATGTAGCAGCGTATTCAAATGTATAGACAATGACAATACGTAGAGGGTTTGCCTTTTATCCACATGCACAATCTCACTTTCCCATACTTACTTGGACAGAGCGGTCTCTGGTGCGGTCCCTGGCTGCTCTCTTCACGATGGACGTGTACCCTTGACGGATGACGGGCCTCGACTCGGCAATGGTCTCGACGCTCACCTCCTCGCAGTCCACCAGCAGCTTGACTTTGCCGCCCTTCACACTCATGGCCAACTTATGCCACTCGCCATCGAACAGCTTGTCCACTTTATCGAAGGTGCGCAGCATCTGCGTTCCGCCATGTGGCCCCGCGTAGAAGAAGTCCAGTGTGCGTGAGTCGCCGTGGAAACGCAGGCCCACCTGCTCGCGGTCCTGCGGGTCGCTGACCTGCCACAGGTTCCAGGAGGAGCGGGCGGCGTCTTTGGTCATCTTGAACGTGGCGATGATGGCGTAGTCGGTGGGTAGGCCATCGGGGTAGACGTCACTGGGATTATGGGAGGTGACGAGGTGTCGCATGTCGAGAACATAAAAGACAGAATGGAGTCAGGCCCCCCTGATTAACTATCACAAGCGTATGTTGAGCAGATCTCAGCACGGCCTTGAGTTGCATAACAAATCTTCAATGAGTCCGCACACTAAGTGAAACCAAACTGCTGGCTGTTTACTGTTATGTTTTTTCTGTTTTCAACAGATCCTATTTGTGGATCAGAGGCCTTGTGTTCCTCTGTATAGTTCCCTGCCCGTTTTTATGTGGAAATAAAAGCCCTCCAGTTCAAACGAAAAAGGCGTTCGAAAGAACAATGTGCAACGTTGCTCAATCTAACCCCTTCTTTGTTTCCCATGTGTTGTTGCCGATCACAATTCTCCCCACAATTTGTCGTTGATTTATGACGGTGTGGTTCCCCCTACTCCGTACACAAACACTGCCTCGTTGTCAGGCAGTGAGAGTTCAATGAGGACAGTGTGTTTGGCCAAGGCACAAAAAGGAAAGACCCAACACATGGATTAACCACTCACAAGCCTCCCAAACAGAGACACACTGCTACGTGCTCAGGCCACTCTCCAGCAGGAATCCATGCTGAAATGATACAAACCCATATGCCAGCCACTCTCTACAAAAACATGAAGATGCTAAAGTGTTCATGATAACTGTATCTTATCACTGTCTTGTTGGTAAAACATTTTGACAGTATGCTTTGATTTCTGTGGTGTGGTTCAGCATAGCGCTTTGTTTTATATGAAGGTACACAGAGCTTCTATTAACCAGACCCATTCCCAACCTTTATATTAAAACTTGAAACAGCCAAAGGAAAAGAATATGCCCTGTCCAGAAAACAAGATGAAAGCTGCTGTTTAGAGGTGGGCATGATTGTTCTCAGATGAACAGCAGAGGTGGTGGAAAGCCTGTATCCTCTTAACAACACATTAATATGATGAGGGTTTGAGTGGTGAGTAAATTACTCTTCAAATAAGCACATTTGACCCTGAAGAGTCTGTCATCTTTAGTGTGGTCTGTGTAGTCTGTACCCTCACATGCTGATCTGTGTGAAGTTCTATCAGTGCCATCAGTCTGCATGAGTCTGTACAGCAGTCTGAAGAAGAGTGATGCGCTTATGCATGTTACATTACTAACGGGAGCTATTTACTAGTTTTCTATCTGTGTCATCAAGCTGCTAGAGGATGTGGATGCACTTAAGCATGATGCTGCCAAGCTATCTCGCAACTCTGTTTCTCCTGGGAGTACAGTCTGGAAAGGCTCAACAAGAATGAGTGTATTCCACGGAATTCTTGAACAGCTGACTTGGGCGATGACAAAAAGGAAATATTTTGTTTTGTGAAAGCAGTCCAGCACTGATTAGATTACAAAAAGATCATGGAAAACTGAACAGAGGATTATATCGGCCTTAATTGAGGGAGTTAATATTATATAGCTCATCTCCCTGCTGAGCTGTGCCTCTAGTTAACCTGATGCTGCCTTGAGCTGTTCTTAATGTGGGATACAGGTTGATCCCATAACATTCCATATAGGAAAGACTTTGTCTCGTTAGCTTCGCCCTTACCCAATTAGATTCTAATGGAATGTTACCAGACCACAGTGAAATGGAGTGAGTGTAAACAGGCTGCGCTAGGCTAAATGCGCTCCGCACTGGGTTTGGAGTGGCAGCTCCGTGCTGTACCTAATGGTCTTCCTGAGGTGAAGGGAGGGGTTGATCCTGTAGGCCACTGCATCTGGTTCGGATCCGTCCACCACCCTCACCCCTGTCGACTCAGACAAGCGGAACTCCTCCACGAGGTCAAAGCCTAAAAATAAACGGCCCAGGTGTTAGTGATCTGGGTGATGATGGCGTTGGCCTGTCTTGCTATCAAACAGTGCTCACACCTAAAAGGGGTGTGTAAGTGTACACGGATTTTGATAGTGATGTTGTGAACATAGAGATTTTTTAAGACTGTGCATCACAAAAGATCATTAAAGTACAAGTCTAGGTCAAGGTCATTTATTTACAGTATAGCACATTTTAAACATCAAATATTGAGCCAAAGTGCTTTGACTATACTAAAGTAAGACAGAAGGGTACTAAATTATGTGTTGACGACACCTTAGAAGATAATGC
Organism: Alosa alosa; assembly: GCF_017589495.1. Classification (NCBI taxonomy): domain Eukaryota; kingdom Metazoa; phylum Chordata; class Actinopteri; order Clupeiformes; family Clupeidae; genus Alosa; species Alosa alosa. The sequence continues at coordinate 21,579,203 of NC_063206.1, read as the reverse complement.
CCAGATCTACTTTTCTGAAGTACTGCACAAGTATAGCACCTTACCAAACCTTAGATTTTCAGTGAATGTATTTTATGAACATCTCATGTGATTCCACATGGCAGTTTGGTTAGGAACATATGTAGACTACACTCTTTAATCTTTATGATAGAACACACTTTGGTATCTCAATATGAAAAATATGGATGGATAGGGGATCAATGAAATTATATTTGCCCAATTTATGACGTGTCAGTATACATCCCACAGGGAACATTGCTTGCCATAAGATGTCAGTAGTTAGTTCCATACTGCCACCTAGCGGCTATACATATAACTACATGTTAAACCCATTCATGATCTCCTTTGGCTCCTCAAATTACCTCAGCGTGAGTGCCTGTTCATCACAAGCCTACCTGCTCTAGTGATTCAGATGTGTGTGCTTTGTTAGAGATGGTAATAGGCTACACAGGGATTGTGATCCACTCACTTGGCGAATCCTGGCACGTGATGTATCCAATGAGGACGAGAAGGACCTGAACCACCAGCATTTTGTCAAAAGCTGGCATTTTCAAAATTTTGACAGTCAGGAATTAAATGTGCCTAGAAGAAACACCATAATGAGGAAAATTGAGACTGAGAAAAGATTTCAAAAGATTTCAAAAATAACTCGTTTTGAAAGTGTTTGTTAGTGTATTGCTGTTTGGGGGTTATTGCTTAGTGAAACTATTATGCATCTAGTCTGGAAATTGTGACTGGAGTGAAGGCCTTAAAAAGTAGCTATCCTTCAAAAAGGTCATCCACCGCATTGACTATGGCCACGACCCTGTCTTTCTGTGAATAAATCTGGCGAACACAGCGAATAACGTGTTCATGGAAAAAATAAAACACCAACGAGCTTCAGTCAAATGGCAAAGTTATCCAGCAAAAGAGCAAATGTGCATGACATAGCTAACTGAATAGAAGCTAAATCGATTCCACATGAAGTTCATAGAATGTGTTCGCCTGGGACACAGCGTAAGAAGTCCTTACCAGACAGTAGAGTCAAAACAAAATTACCCATAATGAAATAGCATAACTATAGCTTTCATAAGAAAATAAATGTTAATGTTAATGAAGTATATTGGATTCACTCATTCATAATGTTAATGAAGTATATTGGATTGACTCACTTATTTTAATTCCACCTAGGCCTATTATTTCATTCTCACTTGAGTATAAAATGAGCTTTACTAAATATAGGCCTACTACACTGAAAGGATTTAATCATGTAACATATATCCCCCGTTCTCATATATTTCTTTTGTTTTAACTTCACTGGATGCATCCTTAAACGGTGCAATATAGAAATAGCATTAGGCAATTCGTTAGTGTACAGCTTTCAGAGTAGGCTACTGCATCACAGTTGGAAATCAATCTAAAAAAAAAATGGTAATGGAACTGTAAATTAGGCTATTTAAATTATTGCTTAAGATAATGTGAGTCGGTTTAAGATGCAATCAAAGGTGGCACCCACTAAACTTTCCATGCCTGGCATCTATCCATATCCTGATATTCATATCAATATTTGATACAAGCATGTGCAAAATGTTGTAAATATTGCAAAACAACAAATTATCACTTACATATTCTTGAGAAGGAGGAATCCGGTGCTGACTGCAGACAGTCCCTTAACAGTTCCCACAGTGAGGATAGGATATTGCCAATTTTTAAAGTGCCATCCTTAGGCCGAGCATTCAACACCAAGCCTACTGTTTGAAGTGAAGGTAAGTCCCATGGGAACCTGACCCTTGCGCTCCACTCCACCTTCGGGCCCAAGGGAACTGCCCGCTCCCAAAGGTCTTCTTCACCAAAGAAATATGAGAGCTACCAACTTCAACTGAATACACACAACCCACGAAATGGAGTGACGTTCAACTGCACCTGCTCAAGTAGACCAATTCAGTATTTGGGCAGCAAAGTTTGGCTATATTGTGTCATTGGGAATTATTAGCCTATTAACATCGTTGTTTTATTTTTGAAGCCACTGTACAATCAGGACTGTAAATGCATTGAGAATCATAAACTACTTTAGAATATTACTGAGGTAGGCCATGTCGCATGTCATCCATGCACCATTTCAATGAGGAGCTGTGCACAGAAAGACTTCATATCAAGAGGAAGTTACATTTTCATAGTCATGGTGAAAGTTGAAGCTTAAAGTTTTAAAGCCATACATTTTCATATGGAAGATATAGGCCAATGCATATTACTTAAATTTCCTATTAATCGTTTTGTAACACGTTGCTTTCAGGTTCGCTGCTAGTGTTAGCCTACTATTTCTCCCAAGACAGTCGCTTTCTGTTCAGGTATTCTGGGAGATAGATGCAGTATGTCACGGATAAGCTTGAGCTGGGTTATGTAAACATTCCTCCACCCAGAGAGCGTCTCTTCAAAGATAATTGCCACATAAATGCATACGGTTTCTCTGTGTTGTTCTGGAGTCGTCGTTTGTTTATGCTTCTGTATCTAGACCACAAAGACGATTTTATAATTATTTTTGAAATGCTTAAGACCCCTTAGCTGAGCATACGGCTTTCCTCCAAACATAAACATTTGTATGATGAAAAGCTGAAAGTGTCTGACAAACGCTTATAGTTTTAGATAATATGTTAAGCTTTTAAATATTGTGTTAGCAAAATGAAATGTCATGTTAACATTTTTTTTTATGAAACAGCCCTTATAGAGTTATTATTTATTAGTGGTGCTGCGAGCTCCTTCGTTGCGCATGCGGTATTGTTTGGAGAGGACGGTATGATCTTTGATTTGGATCTTTATGTGACCATCTCTCTTGGGGATTAAAGTCTCTGACCTCTCTCATCTCTGCTGATTACTTTCCCCCTCATTCTCTGACATTAATCCATAAGGCAGTAAATCCCATCTGTCCCCTCCCTCTAATGCGCCATGCCTGCAGCGCTGTGGAATGCACTTCTCGTCACACCCCACAAACCCTCTCCTTTAATGCAAGGCTGTCACGTACGTACACGATTCCATACTCATCCCTTTAAATATACAACTACCAGATCTGACTTATTCGGGAATGTCTCAAACCGCATACTTCCGCCATTAGCCTGCTAGTGTGGACTGAGCGCTTACTTGCGTTGTGCCCACTTTCTGATGGTTAGTAGTATCCCAATTATCTGCACTATATTAAAGTAAGTATTTGAGGTGTGCAAGTAGGCAGCATAGTGGTCCCACAGAAATGCTTGGTGTGGATCTGTGCTGTGTGAATGAATGGAAAGGGACATTGGGCAGTTGACCCTCATATACCACTTTGGCTTTCTCCAAGCAGATTTATTTATTACAAAAACAAGGTTTAAGGGTAATCCTTTCCACTCAGGCAAAATGAACCACAGTACACCAACATGAATGCACTTATGAATGTCTACTTTCCAGAGTCTCAGGAGACCCCTGTCCAGAGGTTCATAGCACACACACACACACACACATACACACTGCGGTAAGTTAATCAAAACAAAATGTTAACTGCAGGTGCACAGAGTGAGTATGACAGAGAGTAAAGGCCATAAGTTCAGGGTTACTGCTGTGTTTAGTAGCTTGCAGTTTGCATTATTTTTTTTTTTACGTTTTCAGAGTGTATTTGCTGTGGTTATGATTTTTTTTGTACATTACATTAAGTATTGCCCTTTATATGTGTATCGGCAGCACTTCATTGCACTTTTAAATAGATGAATAAATAATAGTGTTGCCTTAGCAGAGTACAGTGACACACTGTCTGTCCCGCGCATGTCAGCTTGAAAAAAAAATTACAGTACATTCAGCATCTCTTTCAGAGCACAACTCGTGTAAAATTGTTAGTTTAACTCACAATGTACAGTTTTTCTGTTCATTTTTTGCCCCACCTTTACAGGAAAAGCATCAATAAAATAATAACAATCAACATAATAACACAATAATCTGACAGGACATTATTCACATGAAATAAAATACAGTCAAATACACAAGGCCATAGGCATTCCATTCACGCTCGACATGAAACCACATTCTTTTCTCCCATTGGAATATTTTACATCTTGCTACACTTTTTTTAAGTTACTAACTAGTACAGAGTCCTTTTTAAGTGTCAGTCTATGTGTCTCCAGTCTTGATGCTGAGTGAGTGTGTGTGGGGATTTGGGGGGCACTCAGCTCCTGACTATCTCTTGGAGGTCTTGGCCAGTTTGCTCGTGGTGGGGGTGGACCTCCGTGGCGTGGGGATTTTGGAGGGCTTGCCCCCGTGCGCTCGGGGGGCTGACCGTGGCGTGGCCTGCCGGCTGGAGTCTGGCACGGATTCGGACGCGTCCGAGCACACCGACTGGATGTCGGAGATGTCGAAGTCCGATGCGTCGCTCCCTCGGCGGCTGCTGCCACGGCTACCGGCTTTACTTCCGGGTCGGCTGAAGACCTTTTTGGAATCTGAAGAGACGACATAAGTTACAAATGCTATAAACACATATAATAGAATTACTTACTACAAAGGAGTTATAGACAATGCTACAAATAAAAATTACACGTTACAGAGAAATTACATTACACACAAGAGATTACATTTCCAAGTAAATCACATACAGTAGTATACAGTAAGCATTATTCTCACTTTCTCAAAAGTCTAATTCTACACGAACAAGAGAGTCGTGTGAATAAGAGCAGTGTCAGTGGATTGTGATTTAATGGTCACTGACTACTGTACACTCACCAAATCCCTGACCCCTTGCTTTCAGTACTGCAGCAGATATCAGGGTGCCTTCCTCTCCGGACTGAAAGCCCTTTCCTGAAAGGTACCCTGGGAGTCGGAGTTTGCTGCCCTGGATGGGAGTACCCTGTAGAAGTGATAAGTACATGTATGAACAAAGAGCATTTTTGAAAGCGCACACAGAAAAAGATACAAGTGAGATCAGGCTCAACATTGAGACAATTCCTGTATACTTTATTACAAAGACTTCCACCGGGTACAAGGGTTCAGGATGAATGTCAAAAGGAGCTGATAATATATGACTATACATTATAGCTTGATGTTTATTATAGTATGTTAATTGTGAGTGGAAAAATTATTTTTATATCATATAGTGACGTGCACCAGTTGATGCCATAATTAATTCAAAACCTAGAGTCCTGAGAGCAGATTTGATTGAACAAGATAAAATATTTGTTAGTGAAAGGACATATTAGGAAAGAAAGGAGAGCTGGCTGTAATCACCGTCTAGTTGTTTAAAAGTAGACTGGAACATTGAAAGAGGGCAGTATGGCTTAGAGTTGTTAGTTTTCCACAAAGATACTGTCACACACACACACACACACACACACACACACACACACACACACACACACAACACACACAAACATACACAAACCATGTGGTTAGTGTGTAGTATTCTGAGGCTCAATACCCAACTGAAATCAGGGAACACAGTCTGGGACTGCATTGTGTAAGCAGTAATCTTCTGTATAGACCCTTTCAAGAGAGTTCCATTATCAGCATCATAGTTGGCCCCACAAGACTTCCTTTTTAACATTCCATATGTTATCTTAATGCAGAGAAAGTAGATTGGGAACCAAATAGAATGTTCAAGCATTGTTTTTGTTTTTATTGTTGAAAGGGTCTATATGTGAAGTATACACAGTAACATCAACAGTGACAACTACCGATAGGGCATTTAAGAGTGTGACAACAGCACTGATTTCAGTTGGAGAGCATTCAGCTGGTTAGTTTGGCGTCACTAAATCAGGCTCTTCCCCACGCTTGCTTATGCACTATACCTCTGAGGACGACCCCTGGCTTTCAAAGGAGTCGGATGATTTAAGAGGGGTGGAGGGTTTGCTGTTTGTCAGCCAGGGTTTATCATAATTGCGGGTTATGTGTTGGGTCTGTGAGGAACAATGGCAAATCAAAAGAAGACACAGGCATGGAGAGATCAAAGATACTATGGGGTGACACAGGAACACAAAAAACATAAACTGAAGTAAGGCTACTTGAGGAACAGCAGGAACAGGTAACAAAATGACAAAAAAAACTACAGAAATGGCATAAATAAAGAAGACCGTTTCATGTCATGATGCACTTGGTTGGAATGGGTAGAGGAGACAGACAGTACCAGAGAGAAGCCTGCTTAACAAACATGGCCACGGTCACTCACCTTAGGGGTACTGGTCTGCGGTGGGTTGTGCTGTGCAGGACAACTGTGGCTGGAGTTGGACCGGTTAGGGGACGCAGCCCTGGACGACGGCCGTGATCTCCGGCCCCGGTAGCGGAAGCTGGCCATCACCTGAGTGGTGCCCTCTGGGAGGATGAACTTCTCCCGAAGCTCCACGTTCGTCCTGCCTTTCGCTACGGGACGAGATGCAGAAAATGAGCCCAGAGCAGGAGGAGAACAGAGGGAAATCAAATGAAATATTTTGGGAATATATAATGGAATTCATTTCTAGTGATTGAAAAATGAATTCAATTCAGGTCAATAATACCAATGAAATCAAGTCAAACACAGTGATGGGTGGTGTGGTAATGTGTGGTTCACATGAATAACATGCAGATGGTTCACATAACTGGTGCACAGCTGGCTTAAAAATGCACACGACAAACCAGCAAATAAATATAATTAATTCACAGAATGTAAACTAAGATTTGCAAAAATCACCTTTAATACGTCATGGTGGAAACTATGAACACTGATGCCACTGCAAGCTAAATGCAATTCATGATTGTAATGCATTTTGACTGCTTTGGAACATTGACTTTGACAGAAGCTTGGCATTATGATGCAATAGAAAAAAACATGGTTGATACTGGGGAAAAAGGTTGTAAATTCTGCCCCTATCCACCCATTTCACTATACTACAAGTCTTGTGTCTGTGCCGATCCCAAAAGTGTACCTGATTATAGCTAGTGTCATTATAAAGCTGTCCATTTGCCCAATCAGATGTGTCGAGCTCAGCTTCATCAAGAGGGGTGCTGATGAGGTAGCTGAGGTACAGTAGGTAGACTTAAAGGGAAACTCAATTTCCACAATCACATAGATCTCTGTTTCTCTAGAAGCTAGAGCAGTGCTGCCTAGCTGTTGGCAGAAGCGACTCAAGCTAGGTAGCACCGATTTTTTTAGCTTCGTTTTTTTCTTTCCCTATCAACAATACTCGGTGACCTGGAGAAACAGACATCTATGTGAGTTCTCCTTTAAGTAGATACTGTACAGGTGAAAGATACTGAGGGTGTCCCTTTGATTGTAGTTATGTAGTTACACTTTCTAGCCCCCCTAACTACTGATATCTGCATATCTAAAGAGATTGTCAAGCAACACTTCACTGCACTGTAAGAGTAACAAAGAGGCGCTCTAGCTCCATGGTTTAAGAGAACCTGAGAGACCCTGGCCTATAGCACACAGAAAGGTAAGCTGGCAGCAGAAAGTGAAGAGAAAACGGCATGCCAACAAAAGAAAAAAAGACCAGATACTGAGAGTGAGAATGCCAACATGACAGGAGGGGGTGATATGTTTGGTTAGGAGGGTACCATTCAGCATTGACACTCCAGTGCAGGTCCACCACACACACACACAGACACACACGCATACACACATGTGCACGCGCAAGCACACGGAGATGCAGACTCACACATACCACTGGGATGGACCAAGGAGAGAAATTGTGAGAGGTGCCAACCTATAGGAGACTGAGTAATTGACGAGTTTGATTCCGAGCGCAACATTTTACTCCCGTGGTGATGAACTAGAAGAAACGACAGAGGGGGTCAGGTGACAGAGGAAGCAGGAGGAAATATTAAGCAGGAGACAGCGCCGAAAAAACAAGGAAGAGAGAGACACACGCACACACACAGAGCTGTCCAGGGTAGTACAGGAATACAAGCACTCAGAAACAGCCAATAGAAAGTGCAGAGAAGAACATTACGCTTATGACAGCAGAGACAGAACCAGACATTCATCTAATCGAAGTTTCTATTTCATATCTGTTGCCTCTAAATGTAGGACTGACCAAAGGCTAGAAGTTCTAATACATCTAGCAAGAAAAGAAAAATAATGGAAAAAGAAGTCATATTTACAATGAAGCAGTTTAAGAAAGACAGCTTTAGACCAACAGCAACAATTGAAAAAGGGAATAGGCAAGTTTGTTGACCGAGTTTGTACCTCGACAAGGGTCGTTCTTGACCAGGAACTCGTCCAGCGCCATCCAGCCGCCTCCCACCCGGACCATGACAGTGCTGCGGAGGATTCGGACCAGTCGGAGCTGCTGGGAATCCCCAAACTGAGTGGAGGGGGGAGGGGGGAGAGAGAGACCATGAGGATTCCAGGGTGTAAGACAGGACATCAGAATCAGAACAGCAACCAGCCCAAGGCCAAAAACTGAGCTACCCGAGAATCCAGAATTCTTAGAACTGCAAGTATTACTGCAGTCTGTGAAATTAGACTATAACTAAGTTGTATATATAATTATAACCTATTTAAATAAGTTTTTTTGTTTTGCCAATTTCAGCCAGATTGAGTGAGGAAATGTGTCTGTCACATGTATTATGTTCAAGTCTGGATATTGGATGTATAATTTGAGTGTTGACATTTTCTGGTTTCTCTTTCCTGGCACTCAGCTAAGACCACTGACTAAGGCAGAGCGACAATGCATTCAGCGAATGCTTCATTCCCATGAACACAAGCAAAGTGAATGGTCAATCCAACTGGTTGAACCACATGTGAGCAAGTGTTTTCATTTGAGTTAAGTGCCTAGCAAAAGTGATTTCACTTATCTCATTGCTCTGATTAAGCGTGTGATTAATCAGTTGTGAGAGGTAATCAAAAACATCTGTTGAAGATTTTTTGCTTCTACATTGTAACTTATAATTAGACAGTGTCAGACCACTAGAGTGTGCTACAACATAGCCTGGTCCAATGCAGAGCCAGGCTGTAGGCTACCACTACATAGAAGTGTACCACTACACATTAGTAAAGCTGGTGTCCACTAATTGTGTGAGACTATGGCTTGCCAGTTGGATATGGCCATGTGGCACTAAGTTCACGAAACAACATTTAAGGCCTCATGCTCACTGTAATAATAAAAAATAAAAATGGGTCAATAAAAACAACAGAAAGAAAAAGCAGACACACACATATAATATGCCACAAACCAACAATACAGAAAACAGTCGCACTCCTCTAGATCTACGGTCAAAGTGCACGCCACCAGATTTACAGAAGGATGTGTGGACACTGATGCAAACCAATGCAGCTACAGCTCACAGCTCATTTGCACACACTAGGGGCAAGGGCAGGAGCAGGGGTACACGTGGGCTGGGGGTGGGGTGGGGGAATGATTGGTATCCACTCTCAAGATGACCAGAAGACTAAGAGTCCTCTGAATAGACATCTTTTCTTTTTTTTTTTTTAAGTGTAGCTCATCCATTCAAACATAGCTCTGAATGATATCCCATATAATGATTCAATGCCACTGGTGAATTTGGTGATCAGGTACAGTTAAAAAACAGACATGATTTTTGAAGAATGATCAGGATAAAAAAGTGACAACAAATGGCTTAAGAATGACCATTTACCAGGATACAGCTTTCCAACACTGCAACGTGTAGTTGGGAGTTTAGATTTTGATAGTCCCTGTTTGTTAAAGTCTCATCGGCGGAATAGGTGTCATGTAAGCATTGAACCAGACCAAACTGTTAAAAGAAGTGTTTCAGTTGATGTGTAATAGCAAGCTGAGCACAGACTGACGCACAGGACAAAAGAAGCTTGAGTTAATAAAGAAATAAAAAAGAAAGGAAGGAAGAATTTAAAAAAATAAAATAAAAAAAAACCTTTTTAAACATGGATTTCTTTACAAACTCAGTCAGGCATGAGCGAATTGTACATTTTTTATGAACAAAAAAAAATGAGCATCAGAAATCATCTCACAGCCCATGAGATCATGTGACTTAATGACACCTGAAATGTGACTCATACGTTTCATTTCAAGCCAGACACAAAAAAGATCAAATAAAAAAAGCTCATCCCACTGTCACAGCCAACCAAAACGAACTGAAAGGAAGAAGAAGATAAACACATTCAACAGAAACCTTTAGCCGCGTTTAAGCGAGGGGCTAACTGAGAAAGGGGATGGGTCGAGGGTGCACAAGCCGTAGTTAAGTCATTCCAAGATAAGTTAGGGAGAGTCAAAAAAAGGGGGAGCACATAAATCAGCATGGTGTGCACAAAAGCTGAGCCCACACCACTATATGGAAATGCTATCATTAGGGAGGGGAAAGGTAAAGGAACTCAAAAGCAGATACGCCATTCCTGCACTAATGGCGTGTTGCTGTAGATCTCCTCCTGATCAACTCCTTCTACCACTGCATTTAACTAAAGTATCCCGTGACAGTTATCTAACCACATTCCCCGGAATTCAATATATCTCCCTTCTTTCCAACCCCCTTCATGTTGCAGCCACATAGGGACCCTATTAGCCTATAGCACATACAGTAAGTGCTTGAAAACTGGGGGAAATGCCAGTATAATGACTAATGTGGCTGTATTCACAATGAACACTTTCTCCACTACATGAAAGAGAAGACTGTGGACCGGAGAGGGTGACAGTCATCCATAACACATTCCCCCACCATAGTCTCTCTGCCCTGCCCTGAGCACTTTCCCACACCATTCAGACTGAGGCTGCTCTTTCCTGCATGGTGCGTACAAGGTTAGAACTCTAGTCCCCAAGTACTGACTGACTCTGCCTGTCCCAGTGTTACTACGGATCTTTCCTCTAGCCAATCCGCTTCTGAGCTCGAGATCAGGGTTAACTATTAGAGGATCTGAAAAACGGGATTAAGTTAAAAGGCATAAACAGAAAATCACAGAGTGCAGTGTTGAGAGAGTGTGTATATACCTGATTTCCAAGGTAGAACTGATGAGGGGAACAAAAAGAAAAAAAAAGAAAATTAGTCATTTGCTATAATAGGCACTCAAGACAGCACTTGACATTTCAAGCTATGTACAATAGGCCTGGAGAACAACAAACATGCAAACATGTTTAAACAATAATATGTTCACAGTGAATTCAATAAACTCATATATCATGATCACTAAATCCAATTGTATGGCAACAATATTAAAGTGCTCAATGGCTTGTTTGGAGTTCACCACATGTTGTACTGTATTGTTAACTTTCCTCTGGAACTACTGATACCAGTAAGAATGGCCTCTAGGATGAACTCAAAACAGCGTAGTAAAAAAAAATGTACTTTTTAATCACGATTAAGGTTTAATGCCAGAATTGAAGAGCAAATAACTCGGTTAAAGTTCATGTATTTCATTTTTCAGAGGCTATACAAGGTCCTCTTCTGACAAATCTCCCCTATCCTATTTCTAAAAGGATGAAAAAAAAATCAAAGCCCACATTCAGTTGTGCTGAAGTCACTGTTTTGGCAGCCTTTTCCGTGTGGGGGCATACAGGTCCTGCTTCGTGAGATGGTTAACAGGGGTCAGTGGAAAAGCGCCAATTTTCCACACTTAGGGTTTGCCTTCCCGCTTTCACTAAAAAACAACCCTCTTTTCATCACCGTACGAGTCCGCGTGAGACACTGCATGGTGTTTGTGCTAGCCTCCCCCTGACACCCTGAATAAGGCAGGCACCGCATCCACCCCACGGGATTATGGCACTTCTCTTTGTAAAAAAAAAAAAAAAAGAGCTGCAAGATCTCATTTTGTGCTTTGCTGTTTGGCACTGACTTGTCTCTATTCTGGTAAACTCAGGTTGCAGAGGTTGAAAGCATTGTTGCTACGAGATCAAAACATAACTGAAATGCGAACCATGAGGTCATGACAGGTGTTTAGCAAGACACGTACCCGGTACTTGTTCGCTCCGATTTGCTCCACTTGGAATCGTTTAGGGCATTTACATTTCGCCACTTGGCGAGTCACCTGCGCAAATTGAAGAGCAGAAACCACAGTGAAAAACAAATTCACTTGAAACAGGTAAATGACGAGTCACTCAATTTTGGCACTTGGCTGTGAAAGAAATCAGAACATACTTCGTCTTCTATTTTATCTGCGTCTGTGAGGGGTTTGTAGGCATCTTTATTTGGATGAAGGGCAGCCACAAACTCATAATAGTCAATGTAGCCATCGCCGTCCCGGTCAAAGATGTCTGCAACGGCACTCATCTCCAAGCGGCTGGTAGGAAATTCTGAAAGATTTGGAAAGCAGTTTTAGTCATTCAGTGGCTTTAGGAAAACCTACTCGTTTGATTAACCTCTGCTGGCAACACCCTTAGCAAGGGATTTTCAGCTGAAAGCTGCTGTGTTGGAACCATTTTTACAGAAAGGGTCAGGGAGTTCACCTTCCACTGCGTGCAGTGAGGCTTCACAGACTTACTGGAGGAGAGGATGCCTTCGATGAACTCCTGCCGGGTGACTTTGCCGTCCTGGTCTTTGTCGATGCGGCGGAAGAAATCCATCACCCGCGACTTCTTGTGGTTCATCCACCTCATGTAGCGTTTCCGCCACACATCAAAGTCAAAGTTGGCAAACTCCTTCAGCTGAATGGAAAGCAGGAGAGAAATAGTCAGCTTTACAGACCATACATCACTAAGGCCTTACTCACGACTACTCACCCCTTACACACTGTTAGCCACCACAATAAGAACTTTAGAACTTGTATATAACGTGCAAATACAGAAAATATTGTGTAGACAACAACACCCAGTTTACATAGTTAAAGCCTAACCTAAGCACCCAATATGCACATGACATGTATACTATTATACAATATTAGGTCCTGTCAAACTATTTATTCATTTCTGATCGGACAAGAGGCATTCCATGAGTGGCAATACAGCATCTCCAGACATGGCCACAGCCATGCTGATACCTACTACGACAGCCACTGTCACTCCTGCATTACTGCTTAAATAGTGTACTCTAAGTTGCAGAGGATGAAAAGGTCCGATTGATGAGGCTCACTGACCTCCTCCAGCCGGTCCAGAGCATCATTGAGTTTCCTCCTCCTGTCCAGGGCCAGGAGCCACACCTGCTGCCACTTGCTGACCAGCAGGTTGACCCGTGGGTTCTTGGTCTCCACCTGCGTCTGGGTCACCGCAGTGTACATGGTTTGGGTGGGAGAGCGTTTCCCTAGAGAGAGAGAAAAAAACAATAAACATCAAATCCCCATCAACATACAACGTACAGTATCCACAGTAGAAATAAAACCTCCAAAGGACTTTCTCTCTGAAGCATACAGTAGCTAATATGGATAGGTCAGTGAATCACTTATATATGCTGCGGACATTGTGTACTAAATCTACATGCAGAAGTATCAGGATAGTACGAAGGGTAAACTTACTTCCTGGAGTGCGCCCTTTCTCCAGGACAGGTATGTGGGACTGTATGGCTGTCTCCGCTGTTGGCTTTCTCTTGTGGGTTTTGGTGACTTTATCCACATCAGGTTGCTTCCTGGTCATTTCCTCCATGAAGGCCTAAACATGGGGCAACATTGGAGTTTTTACTTCATGTATTCTCTTGATAACAACCTTCCAGATAGCAAGTGTTACTGTCAGAACTCAGATCAGTGCCAAAACTCAGGGTTAATCCCAGATCTGAATTAGTTGCAGTCTGAAGAACCAGTCAGTGTGAAGAACCGTACTCTGCATATTCTGCAGGTTTCACAACTAATGCAATCAACACCAACTGATGCAGTTTTCATTGTGGACCCCATCTGAAAGGTTCTTTGGCTCCACCAACGGAGAACCGTCCCAGTGTACCTGATGTTCGGCGATGAGAGCTTTGACCTCCTCGATCTCCTGGGGCATGGGCTCCTTGTCCTTGGTGTTGAGGGTGGTCTCGGCCCACTGGAGCCAACCCAGCAAGTTCTCCACCAGCTCCTGGGTGCTCTGCAGCTCGCTGAGGGCCGCCGCCAGCCTCTGCTGGTGCTGCCGTGCCCAGGCCTGCACCTGGAGCACGAGGCAGAGCAACAGAACAGGTCAACATTGACACACGCTGACACAACCGAAAACTGAAAGGGCTAAAGAGACTTAATCGCGCAAACCAACCAACCAGTCAACCATCACAGTGATTTTGCATTCACAGAATGCACCTCTGTTGGCTGAACTCTATGCACTTGAACAGACTTGAAAATGAAAATGAAAATGAACAAATTTACTGTGGGGATCTCAACACAGTCTACTGTAGCTGATCAGCTAGGTGCAACAATATTTCTACTTTCATCCAGGTGAACAGTGAATAGATTAAAAGCCATGACAAATACATATTTTTGTCTCGCATCATATTTTTGGACGTGAGACAAAAGTGGGCAGCAGTTCCAGCAAACTATGGCTACGCGCAAATCCGCGAACTGATCTGACCGCTACAGGTGCGGCCGCACCGGAAACCATATGCCCAGCAGACAGCATCACGGGCACGAGTCCCCGAGCGTGCACTGACCTCCTCGAACCGGGCTTTTATGATGGTGTTCCAGTGTTTGATGGTGGTGATGGAGTCTGGATGGCAGATGGACAGGATGGCCTCCCCCATAGTCGTGGCTTTGGTCAGGGCGACACGCTTCTCCTCTTGCTTCTTCATGAACTCCTGCAGGGGAAAGGAAAAGAAACAAAGAGGGGAATGGTCTCCATTAGTCCTCTGGCAATACATACGGTGGAGAGGAGGGGAGGGGGGGGGGGGGGTTGAGTTACGCTCATCAGCCAGCAGGCTTTACTTCTGTCCGGCCCAATTACCCACACAGAGCAAAAACATACAATGTGCGATGACTAGTATGTGCAAAGCCGTGGCCGACTGGTTTTGATTCAAAATATGAGATCGTGCTTTGTGGAATGTAACATCTCGAAGTCCTGCTTTTGGCAGGCAATAGTTAATAAGCCTCGAGTCGGAGAGCCATGTATGGCATTTCAACTCGACTGGCAGGCAGGAGAGAAAGAAAGAGAGAGAGAAAGAGATGGAGGCTGTCAGAATGTCTGCAGTTCATTCTGCATGGTTCTAATCTCAAAAGAATGACACTCAGGGTAAACCATACACACATATTCTCTACACGCACTATTTATGTGAAGGAAAAGAATTGCATGGTACAAAAAGATACCTACTTTTATCATACTTGTGTCTTGGACAATGATGCAATAACAGTAAAATATATTATGCAGTACAAGATAAATGAAAGCTAAACATAGTCTTAACAGCATATAAATTATCATGACAGGAGCAGCAAACATAAGGTTAAATATACTATCTTGATTGCTTGTGATAGACTACATTTCCCCAAAGGGAGCATATCGTTTTTTTAAATAGAAAAAAATATAGAAGCTGACACCAGCTCATGAGTGCATGTCATCAGAAAGATAGCACGGGATCAGCTTGGCTTCACAACCCACTGACCGCTAAGTTCACTGAGGTTGCACCCTCACTCTGTTAGCCTCGCTGAAGGCCTCTCCCTGAGGAGAGCGCTTTTCTGGAATCTTCTCCTGGCTGCTGCAACTACAGTGTTTCCCCAGCACCCCCCCTTGTCTCCAGCCTATTCTCTCCCTCCCTCTCTAGCCGTGGAGAGTCATGGACGATTGCCCTTGCCTTGTGCTGCTCGATGAGAGCTTGCAGAGCCTCCTCGTCGTCGGGCAGGCTGCCATGGAAACGCAGACTCTGCTCGGCCTCGGCCAGCCACTCCAGCAGGATGTGGACACTGGAGTGGAACTCCTCGGCCTGTGGGGGAGGCGCGCGCACACACACACACACACACACACACACACACACACACACACACACACACACACACACACACACACACACGCATTACTACACACACACACACACACACACACACACACACACACACACACACAGACGCAAATGTTTGAGATGAAAAAGGGTCGACTTCAACAGAAGAAATGAACTATCTTGGCTAAACAAGAAAGTTTGAATAAATACACAGAAATTGTGTATACAATAATACAGAAATTGTGAATAGATCAAAGACAACAGTAAACCAGGACAGTACTACTAAACACACTGCATATGCAAGCACACACACACACACACACACACCAGCTGACATACTCGTACTTATACTTATATATTTATATAATATATATAAAACTCTGAAGTGACCCATCTTTTGTTGCCATGTCTGGCCAGTATTGATGTTGAGGGAGAAGGGTTTTACCTGACAGAGAGCCTGCTCCAGGCGGGTCTGTTTAGACACGGAGAGGGCGCACACCGTGTCCCAGCGCGTGCCCAGCTCCTGCATTTGAACTTTGACCCAGGACGAGTCATCAGTGCTGCTCTCGATGAGATCCCGGGCCGAGCGCTTCAGGGCCTGCACACTGCCCGTCCTTTTGCCCAGCTCCTTCTGAAAGACCTGCACACACGTGTGGACACACATGATATTACAAATGAGCTCACAAGATCTCACAAGCTGGCTCACAAGATATTCACTCACAATGATTCCTGTTATAGTCCTGGACAGTTTATGAGTCTGTGATAATAGCTGAGGCCAGAAAGTTCCTTGTAAAAGAACTGCAGACAATTGATGTCATTACTGCAGTTGTGCAGTTAATCAAATGGCGACGAAGCGAGAAAGCCCTCCAAGAATCACATTCAGCTAGTTTCAGTACCGAGGACTATATTCTGGCACGGGAGTAGAAAAATGGCCTAAATCAACATTGATAGTAAAGAATTTGCATTAATAAGCTCAGACAGGCTGGAACATGTTCCCCCTGAACCTCCAGCACAAAGCCCAACCCCCCCCCCCATCCCTGGGGGGGATGAGTTATGATCCAACATGAAGTCATCCTCACAGCTCAGCGAGGCTCAAGTGCCGGGTGACTAAAACGAGGTCTGGTTTCGGCCGGTGACTAAGACATCCTGCCAGCTCGACAAACACCTCTCCTCTCTCCTCTCCCCCCTCTAATTGAAACCAGCATGTTTGTCACACTATCCACTTTCTATCTCTCTAACAGCCGGGGGGGAGCAAATGACCAATCTGGACGATCTGTTTTTAGACCCAGTCACTTACAGTAGCGACTGTTTTTCATGTTTGCTTTCCTCTTGCCTACGGACATGTATGGCAGAACACAATGAAACTACATGGCTAGCAGTATAGGTCTGTTGGTGTGTATGGGGAAGTGTTGCAAGGGGAAAATGCTTCCTGAGAGGGGCTGACCGGAACAGACATGAGCCTGATCTGGCGTTAGGTGGCCCTGAAGTGGCCCTGAAGCGGCCTTGACCTGCTCCGTGGACAGCTGCTATCTGGCCATCCTGTCTGTCCATCCTGTGTCCTGTCTGCTTTGTATGGCAGTTGTCATGGAAACGCACACGATGTTCTATTTTATAGTCAGGATGGGATTGTTTGCGCAGGAAGTCACATCAACATAAACAGTATTCTCAGAGGTACTGGGCTCCATCAGTGCGGTCAGCTGTGCTCTGCGCTGTGTTCAACTGGACCACAGAGACCTGAGCTGCCAAGTCCAACCATCAGTCCACTATACAAGCTAATGTGACTGGAGATTCTGGATTCCTGGCCTTGCCCCACTGTACCTTGTGGCTGTCGATGAGATTCAGGACCAGGTCTATGTCTCCGTGCACTGGCTGGTCTTCAGCAAGCTGGGGCTCCACTTTGTAGAGCCAGTCGATTAGAGCCTGCAGGGCATCCGTGAACTGACCAGAAAACAGCAATGCCTCCTCCAGCTTGTTTTGTCTGGAAGACAAGGGAACACAGCATTAAGCCAATGGGGCTCCCACAGCAGTAATGAGATTTGAGAGAATGTCTTCTAGCGCCACCACACTTGAATCTCATCTCAAGACAAAATACATTCATATGTAGATTTGTTAATCTGGGATCAGATTGACCATACAGCCTGTGGTGAATTAGGTTAGGGAGAGTAATGAGAGATGCCTGAACAACACCCTGCAGATCAGCACTCGGGCTGCGAGCTCATGTATTAATGTGGGTCAAATCACACTCGTGTGCAGGGTGCAGCTCAGTTTGGTCTGGTAAACAATGCCAAGTGTCAACTGGCAATCCTGATGAAGGCCATCAGTGTACACATTGGTGTGTATGTAGTTTAAAGAGAAAGGAATGTGCAACTCTTCATTAGTAAACAGTGGCAAGACACCAGAGCAAAGCTGCTGTGGAGCACAACTGCATCATGTGTAATTGTAATTTACTACTGAGTAAGGCCTACATATGCAAGAGATGGTAGGGGGGGAGTTATTTCACTCAGGTCCGTAGTGATTCATTAAGATTCACAAACAGGAACAAATGTAGCCAGGATCTGAGACAGGTCTGCCAAACGCGGTAAATGGACCAGATCCGCTCCAACAGCCGCCTCCTCACCTCTCCACGGATTTGCCGCACACAGTGTCCCATTTGTCCCGGAGCTCGCTCAGCATGTCGTCCAGTTTGGTGAGGTCGTCCTGCTGGGTCGTCTTGTCCTTGAGGGCACGGCCCGTGCGGGTGGTGGTATCATACACAGAGTGCTTGCTGCCCAGGGCTTTCTGGAACTCCTGTGGAAAAAGCAAGATGGTCAGTCAGTTCACATAGAAGATGGTCATTTTATCTTTTCAATGCAAGTGACAACAGAGACGCAAACCACATTTTGTAACTGCACAGGGGAAACAAGAAATCCATGCGTGTCATTAAAAGTTCATGTCAGTTTCCTGCTGCCCTTGGATTCATATTCTAATTTCTGGGATAGCTCTATTCCTTTGTGTTAGAGGAGAACATTCCAGAGGACAAAAGCAGAGATACATTTCAGAGATTTGTTGATGGAGTCACGAGTGAAAACCGTGGGGGGTATAACGTTTCACCATCATCTCTAATCTGCCCGGATTAGAGGTATCCGAAATCGGAAACGTCCATTACTCACTCTATACATGCAAGGGATTACAATAAGGATTAGTGAAAGCGCCTTGCCAAGTGCTGAGACATCATTAGAGAAACACACTCACTGCAGTCTTAAACATCACAAACACTGAACAGAGTGTTGCAGGCCCTAGCGGCCGTCCCAGCAGAGTAGGGATATAACCGAGGGCACCTGCTTTATAAATCAAACGCCAGCGAAAAAATCCCGAACGGCGTGCTCTCAGACAGCTGCTGCAGTCGTGATTCACAGCTCTGACAAATGATGGTGCTACGCGCAGCTGTCTTTCACATGCTCGCAAGGAGCTGCTGAGTCCTGCACATGAGCCAGCTTTCATCAGGACCTCAGGAGTCTGGATTTTATTTATCACCTTGGATGGGTTGTGTGTATGTGTGTGTGTGTGTACATGTAAGCATGTGTGTGTGTGTGTGTGTGTGTGTGTGTGTGTAAGCATGTGTGTGTGTGTGTGTGTGTGTGTGTGTGTAACCGTGTGTGTGTGTGCATATTTATATAAGCGCGTGTGTGTGTGTATTTTGGGGGATACGGATCTAATTGGGTGGCTTGGGTCACCTTGTGTTGGGCCAACTGCGTCTTGATCTTATCGGGATCATTGGCGATCTCTAGTTCCGAGTCCAGATTCTTCTCCGACTCCTCCAGCCACTCCGTCAGTTTGTTCCAGTTTTCATGGAACTAGAAGGGAAAAGGAAATGAGACTGTCAGTTTTATTTATTAACCGCTGCATTACGTGGTATTCTGCTCTTTTTTGGCATATATACCGAGCTCCATGAAAGCTTCTTTTATTTTCTCTTTTTTTTAAATAACCCACAAGACTCAGCCTCCACGATTCTGATGAAATACCTTTAGCAAATCCCTGTCACTCAACACAACAAATAACAGCTGAGAAAAATATTTCAGATTTTTACTGGCAATGAACTGGGTGTAACACAAAACCCACAGCTAGCGGAGGACACAGTCTCCACGGTCCATTTGAGAAGATTTGTAGATCGATGGTGACCTTTGACCCCCCTCCCCTAAACTGCCCTGACGTCCCAATGCGCCCCACGTTGCCAATTCCACCACTATGCCCTCTACTCCACCTGTTTGGCGCGCTTCCTGGCATCGTCCAGCAGGCGTCCGCGCTCCACGGAACGCTGGACCACCTTCTCCCAGCGGCCCTGGACGCTTAGCAGAAGGTTCTTGATCAGCACCACGTCCTGCTTCTGGCTGAAGTACTTCAGGTGTGTGCCTGTCTTGTCCAGCTCGATGATCTGCTCGCGGTGGGAGTTCACCTCAGTCACAAACACCTGATGGAAGACACGGGTGTGGTTGGCTATTGAGCAGCCCACAGTGCAATTTGCCATTTAATCTAAATAAATCCCTGACCAATTAGTTTAATACACAACAAACTAAGAAATGGTCGTCATGGCGGCCAATTGATGTGGCAGAGATGGACAGCAAGCAAATGGTGCGTGAGTGCTACTCATCAGGAATGGAAAAAACTAATTCAATACTAAATGCCTCTGGAATATGATGAGGTCATTTACAGTTGCAGATTGCAAACCAAATTACCTTACATAATGCAATCAAACAAGATAAACTGCTAAGGGAACAAATCTGTCCAACCCTGCAGTGCTTGCAGGATTGTATGATTAACACTGGTGCTGTATAGTTCTTATATATCTCTTTTTTTCCAGTTTTTCCTTCTTAGCTCCTACATATGATGCATGTGCATGTCAGAGGCATATAAATACTTTGTGCTCGTCGATCTGGAACATGATGGTCTCCAGGATGAGGGAGGCGGGGGAGGCCATGGTGAGGGTCTGCTCGGCCTGCGTCAGCCAGTTGATGAAGTCCTGCAGGGAGTTATGGAAGTCCGTGGCCATGACCAGAGCCTCCTCCAGTTTCATCTGCAATGAGAGAGAGGGATAGAGAGAAAGAGAGAGAGAGACAGAGTCAAAGAAGAGGGAGAGAAGAGAGAGAGAGAACCATCATCGTCTGGGCAAGGCTTGCCGCCACACGCTAGTGCTAACGTCTGCCCGTCTGCTGACCCCGTGGCTCTGGCAGGGAGCGGCGCGTCTGCTCCGTCCAGGCCCAACGCATCCGTGGACGGGAACGAGGGGGAGTGATGCGTTGCAAGGGCACATCCCGTGCAGCTGCCATAATTGGATCTCGGTGCTTTGATTCAATATGTGAAACTGTAACTCATTCTCGTTTCGCGGGCCGTTGTCGGGGTAACAACGCAGGGTTCGCTTGGAGCGCGAACCGAAAAGAAGGGGATTGCGTAGTAATCCCATCATTTTTAACTGACAAGGAAGGGAAAAAAAGTCTCGGTGAAAGATGCAATCCAACATAAGCACTGTGCTGATGTATTTAGCCGACTCTAGGATTAGGTTTGGAGTGGGTCCCAAACCTCGGTAAGTACATGTTTTCCTTTACGTGCGGCGTCAAGTTCTCCTTCTAGGCCGGCCTGCTGTGGCGGACTCCAGGGTGGCCATTCGAAAGCGCACTGATTCACATTCCAGCACCCCCCCCAGTCCCAGGCCTTCAACTGAGCACTAATCCCCAGGGTAAACACGTAAGTGACATCACCCCCTCAGAGAGAGGCTGCATTAATAGCACTGTGAATGTGAAGTGACTGTGAAGTCACTTTTCCTTTTGGACCTACACAGGCGTGACCCACACCCTCTGGCCACTCCTCACCTTTTTCTCGGCCACTTTGGCCTGCACGGACTCCCACTTGTCCTGCAGGTTGCGGAGGTCCTGTTCCGTGTTGCTGTCTTGGCCCTCGGGCGCCATGGCGACCAGCTGTTTGCCTTTCAGCATGAGCTGCTGATAGACGTCTTCTTTGCCCTCCAAAGTGCTGCAGAGCTCCTATGATAAGATGATAAGAGCAAAACCCTGATTAGGTCGGACCGGCCTTTGTGTAAACCAAACATTTTCATCTCAGTCAAATCAGCGCTTGTAAACATGGGCACTGGACGTTGGACAGAATCGCTGTCCAACACTGATGCTGCAATTTAAACAGTGATATCAGCACTAAAATAAATAATTTCTGCTCTGTGGCTGGACCTTGATGTATTGTGTTTCAGCACATAACACAAGAGAGGACGTGCCCGGAGTACTAACACAGGCAGGCTTGTCCACCCACACACACGCAAACTGGGACTGTGAGACTTCCAATTCTGAGATAGCTGCTGCACTTTGTCCATAATTGGTGTTAAAATGGAATCTACCCATGACTGTCTTATATTACTGAGACTATAGCGTGGGTGGAGGTGTAAACACTGCAGTGTGCCAAGAAAATTTAACACCGAAAAGTTTAGCTCTAATCATCCATATCCGTGACATTTTTTTTTACTTGTTTATTTTTTTTTACTCCTGACAGACTCATTAACGGGACCTGCTTTTTGTTTGTGTGGTCAGTCATCACCACCCACAAACACAAACACAAACATAAACACAAACACGGAGAGGCGGCGGCTGCGTCTGCCATCTGCATGCCATCTTTCATATTCCTTAAAACCCGCACCAGATGGGCAGTAAGCTGCTCCCGCGCCGTGTCTGGTAAGCCTCCCACCGCCTTTGATGCTAACAGCTGACGTTCTGTGTCTTTCAGCCACTGCTGCATGTCTTCAATCTCTCCATGGAAACCCTGGGCCTGTAACACAGAGGGGGAGGGGGGTGTCAGTGAGGATGGGGGTGGTGAGTCACAACAATGGGCTTCGGTCTCTCGTTGTGCAGCCATGAGGGATGATGAAAAGACTCCGCTCTTAAAAAAATGATGTATGTCTGAGGTGTTGGCTCTGCAAGTCGAAGTTAAGGCCTAAAAAGGTTGGATATGTCTGAGTGGTGTTACATTAAACAATAAAGTCTGCTTGAGACTGTTTTCAATCAGAAAATGCACTCAAATTGCAAATGCTATATGGCAGCATGCATGACAATGTTCTATTTTAACCTGGGCTGGTTGTATTATTGAATTATTGTTTTCATTGAGAAACTATTTATGTTGCAACATTCTCCATCAAATGCACTACAGGACATTTAAAAATGTGTCTGCAACTTGTAAATCATCTTCTGACTCAGTAATTATATATTTTTGGCAAACTCGCCAGATAGATCAACATCCCAACAAGGTTTTGATACTTCGATTTGGACTCTTATATGCTGTCAAGCTGTCTTGTTTTTCTGGCCATAAAAAATAATAGCAGCACATTCTTGATAACAATCCCCTTTTAAGTTTTTTTTTTTTCAAACAGAAAGTGTGAAAAAATAGCTAATATCGCTCATCAAGTTTACATCAAAAGCATTCCATTTATTGTCAAGGTAGTGAATCAACAGTAAGGATGAGGTGTCGGGGTACTGAGGAGAAAAAATAGCCTGAGGCAAACTCCTCTTTTCCCCCTAAGTATTCTTCATCATTTTGAGACACCCAAATTCTTTCACTCCTGTGGTGAACAGCATCAATCACAGCTCGGTGAGTGTAAGTAAAAGCCATGCTGTCAGATTCCTCATGGTTTGCCAGCAATGTGTACAGTGTGTGTGTGTGTGTGTATAAGTGCAAGATGGATGCCTGTGGGCTCATGGGAAGTTCACTGACCTGAAGTAGGGCACTGTCCAAGAGGTGCCTCCTCTGCTCTGTCTTTTCTAGAATGTTCTTCCAACGCTGGTCGAGGTTATCCAGTTTGCTCTGCAGTCCGCGGGCTTCCTCACCTTCGCTGGAGGCCACGAGGTCGTTGCCAGCTTTGTTGACCGCCTCCACCGTGCTCTGGTGGGCCAGGACATCATTCTGCAACACCTGGGAGCAAGTATGACAAAGGCGTCAATACAAACATCCACAATGCCACAACCTCCATGACTTTAGCACTGTACATTAAAGTCATATGCAGTAATTGGACACTTTTTTACAAAGTAATGACTGAAGATGATGACAGAAGCCATACATAATTGGTCTCAATTCATCCCTCCGGGAGATCGTGCTATTAGCTGCTAAATTAAAGCCAACCACTCGGAGCCCAAACCCCAACTGTCTGTGAGCAGTAACAACATAATTGCCCGAGCGACATGAGGACAGATAAGCTGAAGGTGATGGATGAGTGGTTGTGATGGCAGAGACGGCTGCTTACGTGGTGCTTGGCGAGCTCGATCTCGATGGCCTTGGGGTCTCCGCTAGCCTGCCGCTGCTCATTCAGCAGGCCCTCGGTCTGTGTCATCCAGGCCAACAGCTCGTCCAGTGCATGCTGGAACTGCCCCAGCGCCAACAGCGCCCCCTCCAGTTTGTGCTGCAGAACAGAAAAGGGACCAATAAACGTACGCTTTAAATCATAGGGTTTGGTTTGATTTATCTAAAACTATTTGAAAAACTAGTTAATGTTATGCTATGTTTTATACGTAAATATAATAACAACATGTAAAATGCATTAAGCACAGTGATAGCTAAGACATGTGATCTTCATCTATAACTATCATTTTTTTAAAAACAAGACATGTTTCTGGGACATATTTGGTTTGAGGGACTGGGTGCTGACCTGGCGGTTGATGGCCTTTTTGTCCAGGTTCTCCCAGAGCATCTTGAGCTCGCCCATGGGCTCCTGGATGGCACTGCGATCTGCCTCCTCCACCACCTTCTTCAGGAGCAGACCCGCCTGGTGGTTCAGCCGCTCCATCTCAATCTGGAGCTGGTACGTTTCTGATTTGAACTCCTGCGACACACACACACACACACACACACACACACACACACACACACACACACACACACACACACACACAGCACAGAGAAACACCCACACAGATGTACATACACAGATCAATTGTCATGCCAACATAATGATTGCAGACCACAAGGCTACGACCAGGTGGTAATGTGTTCCGTGCAACCTGCACACTGTTGGTAAGAGGCTCTTTTAAGCGACGCACAATAGCCTTCCCTCTACAGACATCAAAGGGCACAATATAAATGCATCTGCCTTTTATCGTTTTCCAAAAGGGTTCTGACACAGCCGCCCTGTTACGAGACCTTTCTGATATTCATCAGGTGGAGAACATGAATTGGTTCTCCTTCATATAAACACAGCCCACTTTTCATAACCAAACTGTGCATTTAAGCTCACTCAATCTATGTCCTGTCATACTGGACCAAATAACTCCAAAGTCCTCATGACATACTGGTCAAGAATTACTGTGCAAAGGCATAGGTTCATCATGTATTCAGTAAACACACACAATGACACAAGAATGATAATGATGTACCTTGAGCTCATCAATCTGCTGTTTCACCGTCTCCAGGTCAGTGCCCACTGGTGACATACTGTCCAGTTTGTTCTCCAGGATGTCCACCCAGTCAAACATGCCCTGTGGAGGAAGTCAGAGGGGGGAGAGGAGATGAGGAAAATAGAACACCGACTTTAAAAACACAGACTTGTGCTCTTTATGACCCCCAGTGCACACCTGTATGGCTAACAATGGAGGACACACAGAACTGAGACACACCTTACGCTGTTTACACAATCAAATTGGTACTGGTGTTCCAATGGAGCCTTATAGTATTTACTTTAGGCTTTTGTATGAATATGGTCAGCAAACAGAAGGCGATAAAAAAGAACTGAGCATGAGGGGAAAAGCCTGACTAAGTAATAGGAAGCATTCACTTGCAGTATATATATATATATATATATATATATATAAAAGCATCACATCACATAACAACCACATTTGGGAGTGCCAGTCTAACAGGGTGCGCCCTCTCTCCGATCAAAAGGCCCATTCTGAATTCTGACGACGTGTCTGTGACATTACAATATGAATGACATCAGTAGCCCAGTGGGGGGTTAAAGCTTACAAAGAGACACACGTGCGTCCTGTCCCTAAAGGCCCCCATTTGTTCACATTATAAAAATGCAGACAAATTAGTAGCCATTTCCCTTTTCCGGTGACTAAGCCTGAGTCAGGACACTCTGACTAGGAGAAGTCAGCCAACATTACACCGTGGAACGTAAATATCACTGTCATATAACACCATGAGTGCTGACACAAACACACACACACACACACACACACACACACACACACACACACACACACACACACACACACACACACACACAGTAGCACTAATGGTGAAGAAACACCCCTCATCATGTCTGCTAATGGGATCTAAATGTCTTCTGGATGACTGTGGGCAGGGGGGTGGGCCGTACCTGAAGACCGTCCTGGAACTGCACTGCAGCCTGCATGGCCTCCTCCAGCCGCTCCATATGCTCTCTCCACGTCTTATTTAGAGTCTCCCACGCAGAGTTGACCTAGCACAAACGCACACTCGTTAACTGATTCACTGATAATTGACTAGAGAGCTTTCAGTGACATACGACTGAACGCTTGCATTGACTCGAAAATGATTAGAAAATGTGATATACCAGTGACGTTTCAAATACAATAGATACAAATACAAATACAAACCTTCTGCATAATGGTATGATTATAAGAATATCTGGGTTCTATTTTAAAGTCATTTTCTTATGTCCTTTCCCAATTTCATTCCCAAAGATCATTACCTCATCAATGCTCTTCTTGATCACAGGCTTGTCCGGTTCCCCACAAGCAGACATAAGTTCTGCCCCGAGGTTCCGAACAACATCAAGTTCTTCCTGCAGTGCATCAATTTCCTCTCTGAAACCCTGTGCACGCACACACACACACACACACACACACACACACACACACACACACACACACACACACACACACACACACACACACACACACACAATACCATGAATGTAAGAAATAACAGTATCATATCATATCAGTAAGTACAGATTTTTATATTGTATACAACTGTATTGTTACATTCTGTACTTTAAAGTAAGAACATATTATGAGCCTATTAACTAGTCACTAGGAACTATGGACTTGTCATCTAATCCATTTTTTGATTACACAAATATTGCATAAAACATGCATATGGTTGGAAATAAACATCTGCAAGATAAGTGGCACTGCTCAACAGTGGGAAAAAAATACTACAAAGAGTGACCAGGTGTGACTGAACACTGAGTAAGTGAGGTGTAACCAGCCGTGGCCTACTGGGTTTCGGACTTGTAACCGGAGGGTTGCCGGTTTGAACCCCGACCAGTAGCAACAGCTGAAGTGCCC
The DNA here is from genome assembly GCF_017589495.1 of Alosa alosa. Lineage (NCBI taxonomy): Eukaryota > Metazoa > Chordata > Actinopteri > Clupeiformes > Clupeidae > Alosa > Alosa alosa. Next base: position 21,552,204 of record NC_063206.1, on the reverse strand, counting down.
TTGAGCAAAGCTCACTGCGTGTGGTGCAGCTCACACAGTGAGGTGAAACACATTAGTGTGTGCTTCACCTCACTCTGTGTTCACTGTGTGCTGAGTGTGTTTCACTAATTCACGGATTGGGATCAAAAGAGTATATATACTTATTCTTTTCCTACCTCCACTGACTCCTGTTGCTGTTTGACGATGGAAGGGTCGACCCCTGGCTCCTCCTGCTCCCGCAGCAGGTCCTGGGTGTCCTTGATGGTGACGATGAGGGCGCAGTGGTCACACCAGAACTTCTCGGCCAAGTCCATGACATCCAGGAGCTTGGCCTCCCTCTCCTCCACCAGGGCTTGGATGTCGTTCCAAAGGAACACCATCTGGTCCAGCTTGTCTTGCACGGCTTCAAAAGGCGACCACAAAACCACAAGCATTTCACTCCCGAGCTCACGTTTGGGGACACATAATCGGTGAAATTGAATTTAGTCCCTTCTCCTATTACATATCATTTGATCTGGGTCTGTGATTAGGCCAGAGCCAAGACACCGAATGAATGAAAGGAACCCAAATTACGTTTACAGACTAATATCAATGAACACTAGCTGCCGAGTTAAGGTGATTTTATCCAGAAGGGAGTATACTGTACATTTCATCAGCTCTACCGTTCCCTAAGAATCAAAGCCAAGGCCCCAGCACTTTCTACAAATGATCTCAATAAGCCGGCCAGACAGAATCCACACACACAGAGTAAGTTGTTGTGACACATTTTGTACGGGGCAGCAAACACGCTCGGACGTACCTTTGGCGGAGATGTCCTTGTCGGCTCCCTCAGAGCGAGCGATCATCTCCTCGCCGCGCTCCTTGAGAGTGTCGTAGGACGGCTGCAACTTCTCCAGGTCCACCGTCAGCGCCTTGTTCTCGCCGATCTGCTCGCGGATCTTCTCCACCTCCACCGAGATGGACGGCGGTTGGCGGAGGCGCTCGGCGATGCGCTGCAGTGACTCCAGCATGGGGTCGATCTTGTCGTGGAACTGGGGGACAAGCAAGGACAACACGTCGCAGGTCAGCAGACGGCAAGAAACAGGAAAGTGGATGGGAGATAACGCAGTCAGTTTCACATGCATTTTTACATTTTATATTTTATATTTTTATATTTTATATGCATTATGTTAACAGGCAACATGTCTCTACAGGCTAAGGTTTGTCTTTCATAACAAGGCAGATATCTGCATGTATTTAACATGCTTTCACAAACACAAAATAGCAAAGGGCAATTCCATGCAAAGGTCATCCTTACCATGGAAAAAAAAAGTTGTGCATACGCAAATAGAACTGTTGTTAAAATCTTCATTTAGGTCTATATTTTATTGTTTGTAACTGATCTGATTGAATTTGATGGAGAATTACACTCTTTTTACATCATAAATACGGTGTGCAACCATACAGAAACAACATTTTTCACATGGTAATATTATACATATTTAAAAAGTGGATTATTGGACCCAATGTTCAAACAAATTGTGTCATTTGACAAATTCCAGATTGACAAGGGAATGGTAGAGCAATGTCTATGCTCAGCTTGCCTTTAAGAGCACAACTTACATTTGTAAGGCTTTTGTTTTTAAGTCAGCAAGTTCCATGGCCATGTCACATCCATAACGTTTTATAGGAAAAGTTTATGCTACACATACAGTGTTGATGCGACAATGTCCATAGTGCCTGTACAAAGCTGATTTATATCAATGTAAAGTGTGATGACCAAATTGTGCCCCTTTCTTACTTTTAAAACCTTTAATGGTGCGTTATGGATGTGACGTTATGGATGTTACATAATGTGAATTTACAAGACTGGAGACTTTATTATACCTCAAAGCTGATAAAATGTCTGTTCTGGTGGCATGTCAGTTTGAACACATTTCACCTTAGTGTTTACAATTGACATTTCAAAGATTATTAGGTTGATCAAAACCACAGGGAGGCCTTGCCTAACCATTAGCAAAACAAACATAATTTTAAAATACCTCCAGTGATTAGCCTAGCCATAGCCTATTTTCAAGTGGCCTAATAACGAAAATCTGAGCGATTATCTTCCTGTAACTGTCATACTGTTGTTGTACAGTAACTGGATTATCGTGTTAGCTGGTGAAGATGGCTGACTTTGCAGCTGGAGTTAACATAGCAACCTCCTTCTGTTGCAGATCTGTTCAGCCTGCCGTTCACGTCTGCTTAACACAGTTTAATTTTAAATGTGACGCATTTATATGCCAGCATTTGAAGTGTCAGGTCCTCTGTAGCTAATACCCACAGAGTAACATAAGTAAAGGCAGCAATCAACTAGATGTACCGCATAGCGGTGCAAAATATGACCGTTCAGTCCTGCATATTCTCTTCGCAAAAATAAATCACGCTTGTCAATTTGTCTCCATTTCCTACTCCTGCAACTCATGTGCATGTAAATGAGTGTGTGCATATGTGAGTTTGCTTTTGTTTATAAGTCATACTGTATATAAGTATAATCTCTCACAAAAGTGTGTCCATTTCATGTCACATCCATAACGCTGATAAAATGCCTTGTATTCTTAGGATGAAATTGATTATATGAAATTTGAGGATTTCTCAGTATTCAGAGGACAGAGGTTGCATTAAAAGTATATATATATAATTCACTGATACTAATTTTGCCCCCACTCTAAGGCATTTTGTTTACCAATATGAGTCCAATTGTCACATCCATAACGCTGGAACTGCCCCAAAGCAAGCACTAAACAATCACCTAATTTGTACAATTCATTCAAACACACCATGACCATAAAGATTTAACTGATCATATTATGTAGACAGGAAATATAAATCATTTTTCGGTGTGAGTCTATAGTCTACAGACTATAAAGCTTCACTGCTCTACTGGGTTAGGCTATTTTTCAGAACCCAAGAGCAACTTGGAGCGAAACCTACAAAGTTGGCATGCACTGCAGAAGTCTAGGGTTTTTCTTCACTCTTTTCAAAGGAAGGATATGACAGATATTTCCTTTTTGCACTCAAGCAAGAATCTGAGAGTCAATGGTCTATGATAAGGACACTCCATCAGGGTTTTTTTTGGCAGCGGTTATCACAAGGTGTTGTCATTATGTTGGGTGGTCATCAAACAATCCCACAAAAAACTTGAATGGAAACTTTTTAACTTCACTCAGCTGTCCTACGATAAAGCACATGGCCCTTGATAAGAATCCATGAACACACCGCATGCCAGAGACAAGACTAAACAGCTCTCTAGCCAAATGCCCAATCTCACCTGTTTGGTCTTACGTTGGACATTAATCCCAAACAAATTTACAGAAGATAGACAAAAAAAGAATAATAGTCAGATGACAAAAGCCAAATATATAGCCAAATAAAACATATGTAATGAGAAAAGATCACTCCATCAACAATCACTCCTACAATGAACTCAAAAGTAAAATGGATGTGACCGCAGTTAAGTTAAAGTTAAAGTTACGTTAAGGATCATTTAAGGACAGGTTGGCAGAAGTGTGGTCACCTGTGTGGACTTGGAGATGGCCTCGTCCAAGGCTCCGGCCCTGTGCTTGACGTCGGCCTTCAGCTGGGCGTACAGCTTGTCGGTGGCCGTGTACTTCTCCCTGATTGGCACGCCCTCCACTGGGCTGAGCTCCAACAGCTGAGGCCCTGTCTTGTTCATCTTGTCGATGTGAGGCTTGTGCTCAGCGATCAGCTCACGCATTTGCTGAGGAGGAGGTGACCATCATTATCATCTTCATTACCGTCATCACCATAACCACTCACATTGTCATCAACATTATCACAAACACTGGCTTTTCACCCACACACCCTAAACATTCAAACACACAATGGCACACAAATTACTGTACCACACAACCATTACCTGCAATAACATTAATTATTCCTGTCTTCTTATTTTTCCTTTATACCTCTATAATGCTCAGTGTACACACTATAATTGTTCTGTCCATACTGACAAATAGAAAAACATTTATCTGTATGTAGATCTGATGTTCATCAAAAAAAGTCTGTTTGCTCATGAGTGCCCTGAGTTTCTTTCACTCCCAGCACCACTTGTTCACTATCCTGTACCGTATCATTAAATTCAAGTGTTACCCTAGTGTCTAATGTCCACCTTCATATACAGTCTGCATGCTATTCTCAACCCTGGCTTGCTTCCCTCTGTGTTTAAGCCTGAGGCTCTTGACCCCTCTGGCGAGTTCTCTTACCCTCAGCTCCTCCTGCTGCTGCCGCAGGGCCTCGTACTCGATGGCCGGCACGGGCAACTGGGTGAAGCTGGCGCGGGTCTCCTGGAGCCATGGCCACAGCTCCTCGTAGGTCTCCCAGAACTGGCTGGCCAGCGACTGGGCACGCTCCAGCTGTAGACACCTCTCCGAGTTCAGCTGGCTCACCGCGCTGTACTTGTCCAGCAGCGTCTGGATTTTGGCCTGTCGGGACAGCGGACAGGAAGACCATGGCTGGACCAGCATAATTTTTCACATTTTTTATGCTCTTCGTAAAGAGCCGAGGCAGGAAATGGAGCGCAGTGCAGACCTCATAAAAGCCCCCAGACTACTGTTATACTGTACACTCTGAAACCTTAAGCATCTGTTTGGATCCATAGGTTAAACGGTGGACAAAGGAGCTTTGTCTACACATAATTGAGTTGGTGAATAAAATACACAATAGAAACTGCAGACCTGGGAGGGGTGTGTATGTATTGTATGTTTTTGAGTTTCATCCTTAGTGTACTACAAACACACCTTCCTTGTGGAACCTTTCATGTGCAGTCTTTGTAAAAAGTTCCCAGACAACTGTCTGTATGTGTATGAATATGCATATGAACAGTTTTTATGTTCTGGAACCTTTTCTGTCTGACCGGATCTACTCTCACTTTGTCTTTATATAACCAAGCAGGTGAATATGTGAGGTATAATCTGTGAAGCCTAAAGTCTAAACTGAAACAGCTCTCTACAGGCTGTTAGCTGAGAAGAGTAGACTTTTATTCTCAGACTTTCTCTGTTTATGTGACAGGGTGAAGCATACCTCCAGGGCTTGCTTTTCCATCTCATCTTTGCTGCTCATAATGGCCTCTCCTGTTTTGACAATGTCGTCCACGGAATCTTTGTGTCTCATGATATCCATGGAAAAACCCTGGAGAATTGGAGAAGGGAGATCAGACGAGTGAGTGAAAAGTGGATCGGGGGGAAAAGAGAGAGAGAGAGAGAGAGAGAGAGAGAGAGAGAAAAGAAGATGGAGAGACTGTGTTTCAGATCCATCAGCCGCGCGCAGACCACACACATCTGCGGCTCACGCTTATTTACTGCCTGCTTGTTTGTGCTTGCAGCAGAGCTGGTGACATGTCAGAGAAGACGCACAGAGCCCGTGTGGGGTACTGCAGGGCAACGCGGCGCGGCGCGGCGGACTGACCTTCTGTGCCTGCAGCTGCGCTGTGGTCTGGTCCTGTTCCAGCCGGATCTCGCCCAGAGACAGCAGCTTCTTCTCCGCCTCGCTCAGCCAGGTGAGCTCACTCTCCGCAGCCTGCTCAAACTACAACCCAGGTAACCCGTCAGGGAAGGGAGGGAGGAATATGATACTTACACACAGCTAAATTAAATAGGCTTGACAGCCTGAGTAGAATTTGCGTAACAACATCCAAACAGCAAATGAAAAAAAAGAATAGGGGCCTTGCAAAGACTTCTATAGTTCTCTTATTTTATATAGCAAACCGCTAATCTGAACTTTCAACCTTAACCCAAATTCTACACTGTGCCATTTATACACTTTGTCACTGTGTGCAAACACTGTTTCTGTATATGCACATACATTAACTCATACACAAAGGCTGCTTCACAAAGGACCCAAATTAAGCCCTAGAGAGTGAATAATGCCATGCAAATTCAGTTTCGCTTTGCACTGAACTGTGTCCCATACGCAAACTCACTAGAGAAAGCTCTCAGACACTGCACTCCCCCACCCTGTGTGTCATTAACAGCTAAACTACAGCTAGCTCCCAGGGGGGCTAACCAGGCACAGCACTCCTCAAAAGCAGATGAAATTATCATCATAATAGCTCCTATTACCCACAACAGCAATTAGCATGTTGCTCCGAGGACCCCCTTTGTTTGGTGCTTGTGAATGAATGCTGGTGCCATTTTGTTTGGGAAGCCTATGTTTATATCAGTGGCCAAATAGGGGCTACATGAGAACTTACCTGCTGGGACTTCAATATGGCGGCACCAATGGCCTCAACATGCTGAGTGATAGTGTCGCCGGCCGACTTGTAGCGCTCGTTGACCTCAGTGACCATCTTGTCCAGGCCCTCGCGAGCGCGCCAGGGCACAAGCTCCAGCAGCGAGCTGCTCACCTCATTCAAGCTCTCCAGCTGGGGCTTGTGGTCTAGGATCTCCTTCAGCAGACCCTGGGAGAAGAGAGGGGGAGAGAGAGAAAGGGAAGTCATTAGGTTCTGGCAGCTTTCAACATCATTGTTTATGATGAGACAATTTCCTCAGCTCGCTGTAGATTGTTGTTGGTGATTACTGATTGCACTATCTCTGCTAATTGAGTATAGCTTTCAGTTATTGTCATGTAATGACTGCGTTGCTTTATCATGAAAAGCGATTTCACAGAAGTTGTTTTTGGCGTAGATATGGACTAAATGAGAAGTTTAGGCCACAGGATGTGATGCACATGTGTGAACAATCCCCTTGCGAAATGTTTTAGACCTTCTAGTCACACCCGCCTGTGCAAGTCACATATATCTGATGGATGCGACATGAAAAAGCTTGCTGTGTTGTGGTCTAAATCAAATGACAGGGTCACTGCAGACTTACTTTTCTGATCTCTTGAACCTGAGTCAGCTGCTCTCCTACTGGCTCCTGGGTCCCAAAGACCTCCAGTTCTGCCTCCACCTTATCCAGCCAGTTTGTGAGATCCTCGTGAGTGTGTTCCAGTTTGGAGGCCAGAGAGAGAGCCTGCTCCAGAGTTTTCGTCACGTTGTTACTCATGGTGTTAATCTCTGCGTATCTTGTTTTAATTCCATCCAGCTTGCCTTGGATGACAACCACCTCATCCCCTGTAGCAAAAATATTTATCTCTGTTAAGACTTCTCGAGTGATGATTCATTCAGTTGACGCAACTGTAATGTGTTTGCATACATACCCCATAAATAGATTCTAGATTTTTCATTGGATGCCTTACCTGTGGTCTGTTTCAGAAGTTCCATGCCATTGGAAATTGCCTGATCAACATTCTGCTTCCTAAGTTGGATGTCTTCATGAAGAGCCTAATGATGAAGCGAATCTCAGTACAAGCATTTGAAAACAGCTCCAACAACTGTCCATTATCAGTACAGATCTCAAAGATGAACAAACAAACCAACGGATAAATAGACAATGAAATAAGATGTGTAAGCAAACTCAAGTTCAAATGGAATAACTGAATGGGGGTGGGGATAGGGGAGCGGTAGCAGCCACTCTACCAGCTGTTCGTCGTGCTGAGTCTGGAGCACTTCTGCGCTGCTGTCCTGCACGGCGACCTCGCTTAGCCGGCCGTGCACCTCGCTCAGCCAGTTCATGAGCGCCACCTCGTCCTCGCCGAAGAGCTGCGCGTTGGCCAGGGCCTGCTGCAGGAGCTGGGCCTTTCGCCGGCAGCGTTCCTGCAGCTCGATGAAGCCCGTCTGCGTGGCGTCCAGCCGCGCCTGCACCAGCTCCTTGTCGTCCATGCTGCTGACCGCACGCAGGCTCTGGCCTAGGCTGATGGCCTGGTATAGGTCTTTACTATGACCCATGACGTCCTCCTCCAGGGTCTGAGTGCCCAGGGTGGACAGGGGAGGGTCCAGAAACAAGGAGGAGTGGAGAGGTGGTGGTGGGGGGGGAGTATCAAATAAAAACAACAACAAAAATAAACGTAAACTAAAAATGAATGATGATCAAGGCATGAATCGAAATAATATGAAATCATAAGAAGGCAACAACACAAGGAGACGTAACTTACTAAAATTCAACATAAAAAAACGAGTGAAAGACAATATCACATGATGGGGTTGAGGGGAGAGTGAGTGGTGTTCTCCTGTACCCCTGTACCTTATGCTGGGAGATCTGCTCCTCCAGTTTGGTTGTCTGGGTACCAATGGGCTCGGAGTTGGCCAGGCGCTTCTCTGTGGCGGTCAGCCACTCAGACAAGGGCTCCAGCGTCTCGTGGAATTGTTGAGCCACCACCAGGATGCTCTCCAGCTGCTTGTGTCTGTATGGGGGGAAAAGAAAAACAGAACAACAAAACAAACAACGTTTACCTGTAGCATATGTAACAAACATACTTGTATAGCAGGGTTGTGCAAAATTCAGAATTGAATTGAGAATGACTCCTGAATTCCAATTGAATTTTTGAATTTGAATTTGAATTGAGGTCAAAAACAGGATCTAGAATTACAATCCAAATTTGAATTAAATTCAATGAAATTAAAAGAAATTCACATACTGTACTGTATAATTTAAGTGTAGTGTTTAACAATGAAGCTTTAAAGTATATGTCAGATATGATTTTTACACATTTATAAAGGGTAACATATAACAGTTACTAATTACATTTCCAAAATTACCCTCCACAACACTGAATGTATGAGATTCAACAAATTCTCTCTGTTGTGTGACTGTGTGGAATTTCCATGAATTTAAATCCACTTCCTGTCATTCCAACTCAAATTCAAATTCAACTTCCTGTAGGGCGGAGCCAATTAAATTAAAATTCCAATTCTAGAATTGAATGGAGGCCAATTCTAAAATTTTGAATTTTGCTTGATGTATAGCCAATGTGTGGTTCTAAGTCATTTCATTAATGATTTACATCTGTCAATAAATAAATAATGTAAAGTATCTATATGTGTTCAACTTTCTGTTTCTCTATGAGAAATGTAAATAACCTTCATATACGTATGTATGTATATGTAAGTGATAATGGATGCCACCACGTTCAGGTATCAGAAGACAATGCATGTTCGAAGTGGTAATGCGGCCACCACACAAAGTGGAATAATTGACGTTCTAAACAGCGTATCACAACAGATAATTCAACCAAGTAGTGGTAAAAATACATGCATATATTGTATATTTATCATATGTACATTTATTAGTGATAGTGTACAGTAACTTCCTGTGTATTAGCCGCATTGTGTATAAGCCGCAGGACAGTGTTTTATGCAAGTTAAAAAACAAAACCATATTAATACCATATTAACTGTCCCCGTGTATTAACCTCATAGCTGAAGAAAATCAGCAAAATCAATGTATAAGCCTATATCTGTATAAAACGTCTGTTTCTGAAGACCAGAGTGAGTGTATTGTTACCTGCTCTCGGCCTTCCTCAGGAGGCTGTCCCACCTCTGCCCCAGGCCCTCCACCTCCCGGCTGACCTTCTCCTTGTCCTCCGTCTCAGCCAGCTCCGTCACCTTCCCCGCCTCCTTCTTAATCAATTCCACCGTGGGCCTACGATCGTCCAGCAGCCTCTGCAAGAGCTGACCCGGGAAAAAAATCACACAGATATTCAGCGATGTTGCCCAATGCACATTTCATACACTGTCATGTCAACTGTATGTGAGTTAAAATAAACAATCACGCAATGTAAACAGGTTGTCAACAGTTCGAGGACAAAAAAACAGATGTCTATACAATTCACAACTATACAAATTAATGGGCTTATGTTGTATGTACTGTACACTTTGAAAACAACATTTAAACACTCACTTTCTGCTCTTGTATTTGGGCCTTGACAACTTTGAATTCGGCAGATGGAGGCTTCTGGTTGGCCACCAGCTCCTCAGTGTCTGTCAGCCAGCTGAGAAGAGACTCCAGGGCATCCTGGAACCTCCCACAGTGCAACAGAGCCTCGTGCAGCTGGGCCGAGCGCTCCGCCACCTGAAAACCAGTTTGTACGCTCAGATTTTTTCCTTTCACTAACACGACTAATACTTCACTGACCAAAAAGCTGCAGCAACACCTGTCTCAATTGTGCTTCAGGTAGAACGGCTGCTCAAGATAGAATGAGACAATTCAATGACCAGAGGTAAGAAAAATGTAGTTGAATATAAAAGTTGAATATAAATCAAAAAGCGATGAAAATTGCAATGAAAATTGTCTTGACAAGTCGTTCCAAAAACCTTAATCTGTATTTGGACTGTGATGTCCATCCAAGTAATCAGTGGAAAGGTTAATCATATCTCACCTTCTTGTTAAGCGAGTTCCATCTGGTGTTGACATCCTCTAGGTCATGCTCCAAGGCCTTAGTACTGGTCCCTTTGGCAGTGTTTTGAATAAGTCCCTGGCCAATCCAGTTCAGGTCTTGTAACTGGGCCTGTAATGTCTCAATTGCATCTTTCTGGAATACCTGCAATTAACAAACATCACTTTCATTCATATATGCAGATAAACAAAAGAATAACTGGCTTAGGACTGAATGTTCAGATCAGCTTGAAGTAATGCCTATGGGCCAACTGTCTGGTTTTATGTTTAAAAAAGGAATAATTTGCCTTCAACCAATATTTTCCCTACACCCACATCCACGCCAAGAAGTATCATGTAATAAATAATACGCAAAGTAGAACAAAACAGAAATGCCATTTCATAAACAACTCGCCCACTTCCCTTCCATTAGATAAGGCTTTCCTTGTTGGTTATGGAACTGTTTGTATTTGCCAGTATGTCTCCTGCTTATAAAACATGTTAAGATCTTCATACCCTTTTAACCATTCAAATGGCATATCTCATCAAAAATGACTCCCTTGTCTAGTATTACAAATGGTCCCTATACTACTCCCTGTTTAAAAGACTATGTGGCCACTGCTGGTCTACAGTCCTCTGTTATTTTCACCCTTGCCTAAATATAGCCCATTGTCATTACACCATGTTAGTGTGTGGCCATAACAAGCGGTATATCACAGGTCAGCAGAATCCAGGCGGAGAAACAGAACACAGCTGCACAGGATCACTGAGTCAGAGACCGGCAAGTGGCCCAAACCCAATTCAGCCATCTGATAATCTGATCTAGGCGGGCCACCGGAGCCCCCTCTCCCAGGAAGCACTAATCAGAAGTGCCACATCTATCCAGAGAAATGTGTTATTGGTGCTGTCAGGGGCGGCTGTCCTCCCGATGCTATTTATGGATACCTGTGGGGGACAGAGGCTTGTGAGGTCCAACTGGGACGTATCCATGGCAGCAATGGCAGCCAGCATGCTGCCGATCTCCTCCTCCCCCATGCATTTGTAAATGGGGTGGACACCATTGGCCAATGCCAACAGGAAGTCCTCGATGTCGGCGATGTTGTACTCCAGTGAACTTTGTTCAATGTCACACGAATTCTCATCTGGTTCTGTAAGCCCACCGTCCGTACACATCTCCGGTTGTGTCACAAGGACACTGGTCAACTCGCACTCGTCCTGAGGTGAAGTGTCCTCCAGTAGTTCTGCGGTGGGTAACTCCTCATAACCCGCAAACGTCCGCGAGCGCCTCTCCTTACGCATCCTTCTGGACGACCCAGATCCCGACCCGGACCCTGAGGGCAGCGAAGGTATGGAAGGTATTGATCCCTTTGAGTCTGTGCGGTCCCCATTGGTTAGCCCATGCTCCACTCCACTAAGATCAACAACACACGAATCCCTGGCCTGGGCGTCCGGCAGTGGACTGTTGCTATAGAGGCGCGACGCTGGCAATGGCTCCTTGATGGGCGAGAAGGGGAACTCCTCTTGGCCAGAGCTGAGGGACCTCCCTGGTCTGAGGTCGCTGGACACATGCACGGCCTCCGTGGAGGAGAGGCTGCGGGTCCCGGGGCCGGCCCTACGCTGGGCGCGCTGCCTCCGCTTCTCCCTCTCAACCGTCGGGCTGCACAGGCCCGAGTCGTCCTCGGAGGTCAGCGAGTTGGCCATGCTGCGGCCCCTGCCGTCGTGGTTCTGCAGGCAGCGGGGGTCGCGCCGGTCACCGCTCCCGCCGCCATCGGTGGACAGCGTGCCGCTGCGGCTGGCGTACTCGTTCAGGTGCGTGGGCGCGAACGTCCTCCAGGAGCGCCGGTGTTGCGGCTGCTCCTTGCCCCCGCGCTCGCCCGACGCACGGCTCTTGGGCACCATGGTGCCCGCTCCCCGGATCACATCACCGTTCAGCTTCAGCCCGTCAAACACCGCACGCTCGTCGAAACGGCCCGCCTCCCTGGCCCGGAGCTCGAAGGCGCTGGACGATGCCAGGACGCCATTCCCACACAGAGTGCTCAGATCCAGCGTCCGGTGGGTGTAGGGCAAGGTGCCCACAAAGTGCCTCGAACTCAAGCTGCCCTTGGAGCCTGAGTCTATCTGCTCGTTCAGTCGCACAGTGTCATAAATTGACCTCTGAGGGACGTAGCAGTCGTCGATGTTTAGATCTTCCTCGTCGCCCTTGCCCACGCAGGATGGGTTCTGGCGCAAACAGTCCGGTCTGCTCAGAGGCTTGCCCATCCTAACAAGTCCAATCTAACTCAACTAAACGCTAAGGTTTAAATCTGATCAATTATTTGTACAAAAATAAGTACATGAGGTATCAATTTTCAGTGCATACTTATTCAGTAATACTCAGTAAAAAGAAAAAAAGAATAACTTTAAGGTGCTTATAAGAATTTAGTATTTAGACATTTATTATAACATGCTATGCTTTTGATAACTTATTCAAAACAAAAAGTAACAGTATGAAAATAAATACAGCAAAAATACTTTATAACACTTAGTCACAAAAATGGTTTAACACTTAAGAAAATATACTCAGTAGAAAAAATAAGCTAGACCACAAAAACAATATTTCCATATATAGCAAAAGCACAGCTGACTTATTCTCTTACTGCCACTATGCTTGTGAACAACAGCATGATATTCCTCTGAGCAGCACGTCCACATGGAGAGCCAGACTTAGTCCATTCCCATTTGGTCCCATTGTCACAACTTGCTCATTGTTGCTTGTTCCGCCGGCAGCAGGTCCCACATTTCCAACATCCCGTAGACAGAAAAATAACAGCAATAAAAAAAGTGCTTCGGTCTTCCAAATCCCTGAATCCTCACAGAGGCCGACAAACTCCTTCAGTGCAAAAGAGGCATATCCTGAAACAAATCCACTGATCCACCAAAAACAAAAGGCAATCAAAGAGAGAGTCGGCGCTCCTAGATGAACAAAAAGCCTCTGCTGCCTCTCTCTCTTTCTCTCTCTCTCTGTCTCTCTTTCACGCTCTCCTCTCTCTCTCTCTCTCTCTCTCTTGTGGCAATGACAGACACCCTCCTGGCAGTGGACTAATGGCCCCGCCCCCCTCTGCTCATTATTCAGGCAACATCTGCCACGGCTCTGTGTGCGTGGAGCCGCTCCAGCACATGTTGATTGGTGGACGCTTGACCCTTTTCTCTCTCTCTCTCTCTCTCTCTAATTCTCCCCTTCTGTCTCTATGGGCCACATGACTTAACTTCTTAGTCATCCATTGCGATCCAGCACTATTAGTTCTCCCTAACTAGGGGCAAGTACCCCCAAAAAAAAGAGAAAAACACACACACACGCACACACACGCATTTCCAAAAGCTCCAAATGTTATGACATCACATAGGGCAGAAATAGATTCTCTCTCTTCATCTCTCTCACTCTCCCTTTCTCTCTCTCCCTCATTCTCTCTCTCTCTCACACTTCTTTCTCTGTCCGCTGTTTTGAGTACTAGGTTGTTGCGGACCCTGCTGATCTTCCTAATTGGAGAGGAATTCTGAGGGAGGCACGGGTCCCAGGAAATTCAACACCGGCAACTCTGCCACTATTATGCAGGGACTTTTTTTTCTCCCCTTCCTTTTGTTCACCCTTTTTGATGATATCAAGAGAAACAGCAGGAGAAGAATGGCGTAGGGGAGAGACATGATGAAAAAAAAAAGTAATCTGTGCTCTGTAACAGTTCGCGTTGTGATAACACAGAGAGAGTTCAGACACGCACTGGCATCCTTCTCACCCCCTCAGTTGAGAGACAGGGCAGAAGCAAGCAAAGAGGAATACGCAGTTAAAGAGATCTCTTGGATTTATTTCAGATATTTTATATCTGAGTCTCTCTGACTTTCTGGCATAATCCAGGCATTGCATTAAAGAGAAGTTGGATATTTGTCTACTTTCACCCCAGGACACAGGCTCCCAGTTCAAGATGTCTTATGACTTAAGAATTAACTCATTTGTTATACAACATTTGTTGGACAAAACAGGCATAAACAAGTTCAAACACTACAAACAACTAATGAACTCCAACGAAAAACAACTTAGTGTTTAGTGAAATGAAGACTGCAATAACTCAGAAAGTCTTTTCAAACTACAAGGGTGTGTCGTGGTTAGGCCACCAACTAAATGCCTGCTTGAGGCTCACACATACACTCACACACAGATGACACCACTTGGTTTCAATTGAGAGAAAAGAAATCTCCTCATTGTAATGCACCAGGGGCTTTCACAGCTCTGGGTCATTCACCTAGGCTCTCCGCTTCACCCTGAGATCGCACGCAACCTGAGCAGTGGTGAAATGTTAACTGCGTCACCACACAATACCGCGTCAGCTCAGAAGTTTTAGGGCCGGTGGTTTCACGTGTCCCTTTTCTTTGCGGTGTGAACAGCTCGGAGAGGAGACCGTGAGTAAGCGCCACTCTGGGGCCTACCTATAAAATGCAGACTGTTTTCCAACCCCCCCACCCCAATCATCAGAGGACAGGACTCACACTGACTCACGGAGCGGAAATGTCGTAAGCATCATGGGAGGCATTGATGTAAGGTCGCACTACGCCCCCTACACACACACACACACACACACACACAAAATGACTGCACCACCCATATCTCCATCCACCCAGAGGTCCCTGCTTCTTATGTGGCCTATAATGCCAGCCGCTGTGTTAGCAAGAGCCCTCAGAAGTGGCAAAGGCGTGACTGCCAGAATGAAGACAGTGTGGCAGAAGCATGGCAGAACCCAAGACAGGAGCGGGGGCACTTCAAAGGGGGAGTTCATTTTCACCACACCGAGCCGACGCCACTCTGCCAGGGCTGTAATGAACCTCGCTGCGGCAAGACAATGAGAAGCTGTAAATGTGATTAGCGATGCTGGCTTCATGAGCTCCACTGATAAGCACTTAAGAATCATGGGACTGAACCAAAAATCCATTTCAACAAAACCAAAAAAAAAAAAAAAAAAGAGACATTCTCGGTCTGACGCCTTAAACACACACACAAAAAAAATTCCCTTGGCACAAAAGGGGAAGAAAAATCCAATGCCACAAAATCAAGAGGCACAAAAGGCTCTTTTTAATGGGTAAATGATCAGGGTGATTCTCTTGAGGAGAATAGAGTCCCCCACGAGAACAATGGTGATCTGTTTCACTGCAGCTGAGGTAGGAACAAGGGCCCTGCCTATCTGGCCCTCGTGGGGCCCAGAGACAATGACAGCAAGACGAGCCAGTATGGGGGCCCAGCGCTCAGTCACAGATGAGGCCTTTCAACACCAGAGATGAATGCCTTTCAATCCCCCTCTCTGACAAGACTGGCACCGATAAAAAAAACAGAAGAAATAAATGTTGAAACAGCACTGATTCCATTTGTAGGAATTTGAAATCTGTTGTTGAGTCCCTTTTATCGGCTCATTGTGACTGAATAGGCTCTGCCCTTTGTTGTGCGAGTGGCATAAATAAAGCATTTTAATATCCCAAAACCAGAAATAGGTTAAGCCTCTTTCATCAACTCCAAAGGCATTTAAAGGCTTTTAAAGCATTTTTTATCCCAGTATATTGTAAGTCTTGATCATGGTTATCCTCCTTTTATCTGGTAATGATATAGTAAACAATAGATTTAGTCTCTGCTGTACCCCATTTTATAGCAAGCATAGTGCACAGTGCTGTCCGAACAAGCATAGTGTTTGTCTTTTAAGAGTTCCTTCAGTGAGACTGGAGGTGTTATACAAGAGGCTGTGCTCAAATCACACAGCCAGATCAACTCTGAGAACACTTACATGATTCAATATCAGCCTAACATGACTTCATGACAAGGGATTTAGAGTTCAGAGGGCCAGAGGCAGATGTGCCTGTCTCTGTCCTTTAGTAGAGCAGAGAGCTATGCTGCATCAACTTTTCCACACAGGCAGAGTGGGAGGGGCCAGGCTTCTCACTGCTGACCGCAGCACCCTCTCGCCCTGAAGGCCCTACACGGGCAGCAGTGTGGGCATGGACAGGTGGTTGTGCTGTTTACTGATGTGAAGGGAATTAAAGCAACCATAACCCCGCTGTGACCAGCAATATGGCAATAAGGCAGCCGGTGGCAGAGTGGCGTTCTGACGTTCACTGTGGCTCGTTCATTTTGCCGGTTCTCTCATTTTAGATAATTTAGTTTTGGCTGATTCAGTTACAGCCAAATTAAAATGCTGCACAAAAGGTGTGGCCCTGTGCAATTAAGGATGCAAGATGTGATGTTTGAGGCTAGTTTTTCTACAATTGCTTAACTATAAGAGGCTTTCTTAACATGCTTATTCATATTTTATCTCTTACTTTTAGAACATGTATTGCATTTAAGCTTTTTCTTCACAAATGCACAAACAAAACAGAAATAACTCTGTGAAGAGCTTTGCTTAACTTTTGACTTTTCATTTGTCTATGAACATTATAGCTGTTGGTCTAGGAGTATTTTTATTTTTTAACAACACAAACTATATATTGTATCTCAAAAAACAAAACAAAAAACAATAACACTTTGGCAGTTTATATAAACAACACCAAAAATAACTGACTTTCATTGGCTTTCAATAAGCAAAAATGCTATTAAAACTTTCTCTTTAAAAGCACTGGGGTTGAAAGAAGCTCTCAAGGAGATAACAAGAACAGATGCTTTGGGCAGCCACCAAATTAGCTGGTGGGTTAAATAATGAAACAGTCAGCTTTTTCACCCCTCAGAGCACTGCGGGCAGACGGACTGCCATACCCCAGTGGCCTTCAACACAGGGCCAGGCAGGAACCCTGCCCCTCCCCAGCACCCCCAACCTTTCACAGGGGTGGGCGGGCGGAACACACGACACCCCGCTGGCCCCCAGCTGGCTTCTTGGTCACCCACAACAAAGGGCTCATGGGCCGGCCCTCTTTTCTTAACACCAGCTGCTCTCCAAAGCAACACGCCCAACATGCAATCCCCCAACCACACACACACACACATACTGGGCAATATTCTGCTGAGTAATTTTAGAGGGGTCAAAGTGACATAATCACAGAAAAAAGGAAATATGGGGTGTGGAAACACATTACTTTTTGAAAGCAAAACATGTGAAGCTGAGACTTATAAGGAATTCATTATACTTGTACACTTATAAGGAATGAAAAAAACTTTTTACTTTTTTACTATAAATATACACTACTGTCTGTATTTAAAGACTCAATAAAAGCCAAAACTTTTGAGAGTTTGAGAGTGCATATTTTCCCATCCATTTCATAATGGCAGCTTGCCTATTATACTTTATCCCCTTAATAACACAACACTGAACTTTCCCAGTAGTCTGGCATGCCCATGCTCTTTCACCAGAAGACCTTGTACTCTTAGCCATCTTACCTTGAATGACTCCAGCTGCTGGTTAATGACGTCCATTTCCATGCCAACGGGCCCCTGGGACTCGTCCTGCTCCTCCGCCTTCTTGAGGCCAGCAGTGAAGTCCTGCAGCTTCTGGTAGAGTTCCTCCATGCGGCCCAAGGTGCCGTCCACCTGCTCCTGCCTGCTACGGGCGCGGTCCATCAGCTTGCCACTCTGCTTGGCCAGTGCCTCCAGGTCCCTCTTGGCTCCCAGCAGGTCCGGCGAGGCCTCGGTCTCCAGCATCTTCCTGCAGGTCTCCTTGGCGTTGGCCGCGTTGGCCGTTAGCTCAGTCAGTCTGTCCACGAAGCCCCGGATGGCGTCTTTCTGGGCTCGGATCGCCTCCGTGTCACGGGCCACCGGCGGCATGCCGTCCAGCTCGTCGTCCAGGTCAGCGAAGCTGGCAAACATCTCGCGGATGCTGCTCTGGAACTGACCGATGCCCTGCAGCTTGCCCTCGAGGGCCGAGCAGACGCCCTCCACCTCCTTTCTGACAGCGCCGTGCTCTTTCTCCAGGCTGTCGGCTTGGAGCAGGAGGTCGGTGACGCCGTCTGCCTCTGGCATGTCCACCACCAGGCCCTGGGCGAGGCTGGTCAGCTGCTGGACCTGCTGCTCCACCTCGGCCAGTGTCTTCTGCTGGGCCTTCATGCCGCTCAGGTTCTTGTTGCTGTAGGCCTGGATGCCCAGAGCCGAGTGGCTGTCCAGCTGTTTCCTGGCCCCGTCCAGCTTGTCCTTGGCTTGTTTCTGGGTGTCGCTGAACTCCTTCAGCTTCTGCGCCAGCTTCTCCAGCGACTCCTTCTTGCTCTGCAGCCCCTCGCCCAGCTTCTCCATGCCCTTCTCGATGGCTGCCCGCTCCTCCCTGACCGCCTCGCCGTCTGCCGTGCTTGCCTCTAGGAGGCTGTCGGCGGCCGTCTTGAGCAGCTCCACCTGCCCGCGGTGCTTGTCCACGTCCTTCTGGATGGCCTTGACCTGTGCCAGGGAGCTCTCCACCTCCACTGGACTCGCGCTGACCTTCACGCCGCCGCTGCAGACCTCGCTCTCCTGCAGCCAGGCGGTCAGCTTGTCCGCCTGCTCGCCGTAGCGCTGCGCCAGATGCAGCGCCCCCTGGAGCTTCTCGCCGCGCTCAGCCGCCGCCCGCTTCACGTCCTCCCAGTTGGACTTGAGGGCGGACAGCTGACCCTGTAGGGCCACCTTCTCCGCGCCCTCGGTGCGCTGCAGCAGAGCCTCGCCCTCACGTACGATGGTGCCGTAGGACTCCTCCTGCTCGGTCAGCGCCTTCTGCACGGTGCCGTGCTCGCTGAGGCTCTGCCGCAAGACTTCGGCCTTGGCCGAGACAGGCTGTGGCCCCGACTGTTCCAGAAGCTTCTCGTCCAGCCAGTCCTGGAAGTCTTTGGATGTCTGGTGGAACTGCTGCGAGCTGGCAAAGGCCGAGTTGAGCTGCTGAATACGTTTCCCTAGACAAAATAAGTTGAGAATAATAAAAAAAAATTGCCATTGTTAGTTTAACTCAAATAAAACTGCTACAATTAAAGTATCAGTTTGGAAGTTATGAGATTACAGTATACGTATACAGCTTTGAGACATACATAGACAGCTTTGAGAAGAGAACCATTCATAAAGGAACACAAATTTAGACAAAGGCATATACAACTGATATACAAAAAGCTACTACATAGTACAGCATTTGGAAGCTTTCAAGCCACGTGCATAACATGTCAATCTAAACTTACTAGACATGGAAAATCATTCAGACGTGCACAGACAATGAAGCATATGCTTCTGTGCGCTTAAAAGCAAATGTCATTACTATCATAACAATTATGGCATTAACCACTGACAGTGAGGTAAAAAAGCATACACTGTGACAGAATATTAATGACTATTTGACCTGGGGGCTTTTTAACATAACTGAGCTCTATTGTTTACATGTCTGGAATCTATCAGTGAAAACTAAATAATGTTTTGATCACTCCAAAACGAGGGTGTCTAGTCACTAACACTTCCTTGGAAGAAGTCCAAAAAAATGTGTGGGGATAAGCTCGGCAGAGTTGAGATGAGGTGAGTGTAGACTCACCTGCGTTGTCCTCCAACACCTTGAACGGCTTGGTGACGGCGTCCAGCTGCTTGGTGAGGTCAGCGCGGAGGTACTCCTCGGTCACGAGGGCCGACAGCTCGCCGCAGATTGCCTCCGCCTCCTTGAGCCTCTTCCTCTCGTCCCTCAGTTGGGCCAGGATGGCGTTGGTGGCCTCCAGCTGTTTCTTGACAGCGTCGGGCTGTGAACTCAAGGCCTGCTGACCCTCCAGCTGGGCCTCCAGGGCGGCCGAGCTCTCTGCGAGGCCGTGCAGCAACTCCTGGAACTGGGCCGTCTTGCCCGCTGCCTGGTCGATGAGGCCGGCCCGCTGGCCCAGCTGCCCAGTCAGGTCCTGCCATTTCTGGGTGATGGACACCAGCTGCTCCTTCGCTGCCCCGGCCGATGGGTCCTGTGCACCCGACGAACTCAAGATGGCCGTCGCAGCCTCGTTCAGCTGGTCATACTGGGGTTTGCGGCTATCAAACTCCTTAAGGAGAATCTAAAGCAACACAGAATGGAATATTCAGAACCTTGCATGCTTGATCACAAAAGTGAGGCACACCAGAACAACATCTTTGATTTTGACAGAAAGCTTAAAAGTATGAACATGCTAAGCTTCAATTTTTCATACAATTATTATACATCATGTTTATTATATAATGGCTTCTGATTTTAACTTTGAAATTAGGACTGGTATCAAGAAGCCTTTGCGTCAGACTCATACTCATTGCTTAAAAAGCTTAGCATAGATTCTGTGGCATTAATATTAAGGGTTATGGCATAAATGGCATTAATATTAAGGGTTATGGTGGATATTTGTAACCAACAAAGTAGCTATGCTGGTATCCCATTTCTATCTAAATTCTTTACATCCATCGGTCATCTCAGCCGATCATCACCTGGACTTGCTGCTTCTGCATCTTGAGCATGTTGGGATCCACAGACAGGGGCCCCAGCACGCCGGCCATCAGCTCCTTCTCCTGCAGCCACTGGCGCAGCTGCGGCTCGGCCGTCTGGAAGAGCTCCAGCATGCGGGACGACGCCTCCAGGTGCTGCTTCCTGTCCTCCACCGAGCCGTTCACCTCTTCCCACGCTGCATCTGGAGTGTCGGAAACACAATAAACACCTCTCAGTAACACTCTCTCTCTCTCTCTCTCTCTCTCTCTCAGCACAATCAGCGGGGTGGGAGAGTGGGGGAGAGAGCTAACCTCAAAAATAACAATACTGAAACACTCATATAACACCTCAGTATATCAAAACAGCGTCAGTGGTGCACTGTGCCAAAACACCAATAAGGATGTGTTGTGGAGTTTTGCTTGTGGCTGAGCCTAGTAAATGTCTTCATTTGTAACACCCACCATTTTCCCATGAGTGCTTAGATAAGACTGACACTTAGGAAGACGCACAGCATCAGACAGGCCTGGAGGAGGGTTGACCCCTTAGACACTCCGGTCAATCTTGCCATGTCGTGTCCTCCCGATTTCCTCGGGAGTTCAGCACCGACGGCGGAGGGATATCTATGAGCTGGTAGTGCCTGACAGCTGATGAGGGAGTGGGAGATGAGCAGCACATACCTATCTCAGCCAGCATCTGTTTCCACTTGGCCACTTCGGGTGAGTCGGGGTTCTGCTCGATCAGCTGACGAAGCTTCTCTCTCAGCTGCTGGAGCTC
Organism: Alosa alosa; assembly: GCF_017589495.1. NCBI lineage: Eukaryota > Metazoa > Chordata > Actinopteri > Clupeiformes > Clupeidae > Alosa > Alosa alosa. The sequence continues at coordinate 21,530,858 of NC_063206.1, read as the reverse complement.
GGCATGCTTTTGTTTCAAGCTGTCTTCAAAGGCCTGAAGGATGAGAAGCGCACTCCAAAAATCAGGGATGCGTAGCGCAGTAGTGTTTGTCTCTTTTTGAGTTGTTTTCAACTTTGATTGAATTGGGTCATATAGGGGACACTGACTGCACACTCGCTCAAGGAGCAATAATTATTGTATATGGATAATTAACCTTTCTATTAATCACCTTAAGGGCAATGGACATGCATAAACAGCACTATTAATTTAGCTGTGGGCTTACTTATTAGGGAGGCTTATATAATCTACTTGGACAGTATGTTTGAGAGCTGATGTGCTACAGTATGTAGGTGTATATTACTGTCGAGTTACAGTAGGAGTGTGTACATCCTGTGTGTGTTCTCCATATCTGTAAATTTATACTGTATCTGCCTATATTGCGTGTGTACCTTCTGTTGTTCCATCTGTGCTTTGACAGAGTCTTTCCCAGCAGCCCCGGCGGCGCTCCAAGACGCCGCCGTCTTCTTCATGTCTGCCAGCCACGTCTTCATGGCTCCGCCCTGCTCGCGTGCCTCCTTCATGTCTCCGCGCCGGCGGCTCAGCTCGGCCTCCCGAGCCCTCAGCAGCTCCCCCAGGGTCCCGTAGCCCTCGTCCACCTGGGCCATGCTCTGTTGCACCACCATCAGCTCTGTGGGTGGTTTCAGTCAGACACCAGACAGGAGCCCATCAAACATCTCCAAACCTTAAACTCACACCCGCAGCCACTGTGGAGATCTCTGCTGTAAACAGCTGGCCCAGCCGGTGGTGGTGGGGTCCAAACACTCTGTATGTAAACCTCCTGCTGGTTTACATCTCACTGAGGCTTACAGAGAGTGGGGGGATGGCTACAGCGGGGCAGAGACAGAGAGGAAAGCCACAGAACCCCCACACATCTATGCACCATGCTGACAACACTTCAGGATGGTGAGTAGATCTTATCAGCAGCATACCAAAAAACGTTGTGCATTAGCTATAATCATTTAGCTCACTAAATGATTTATCAATTTATCTTATTTTAAAGAAACCTACTTCACAGCAAACCACCAAAACATGGACTCCATGGGTGTGTGTGTGATCCCCGAGAATGGAGCCCATGATCTTGGTGGTGTTGCTTTGCCAGCTGTGAGAGCCGAATGTGTCGCTCCAAAAGAATGCATTTACCTTTATTGGTTAAATAAGCATGCGATCCCGGTCCGGAGCCATTAGTAACAGCTGACCCTAGAGAGGACAAAACAAAACCAGAGCAGCCCAGGCCTCCACCATGAGAAGAGAAGCAGACACGTCAACACCAAAAAGCTGTATTAGACATCTACACACTCCCCAAGGTGCTGGCAACCCACAAAAAGCTCTAGGAGACCACTGCAGACCAGGTCATAAAAGCATGTACAAGACTGCTATTCAAAAGCATTCAAGCTATTTCAAATACACGTTGGCAGTACCTGATTTGGGATGGATTTTGGCCTTGGCAGGGGATGTCAAAACACTGATTAGGCTACACAGAGCAGAGCCTTTGCTATTTATATCCTGGACCATGGGAGATTTGGAAGTCCATTCTTCTAGCAGTGCCTGAGAAGGGAATAATGAGTGTTATAAAACACTTTACACAAAAAAAACCTATGTCTGAAATATGTGTGCTACGTTGATAACTGAGAAGCGGTTCAACAGAGAGGGCTTGGATGGCAGTGTGTAAGAGTAATAGCCAACAACAGCTCAGCGTGCGTAGAACAGAATTCTTGGAGATCAGACTCTGGCCCGGAAAAAAAAAATTAGAGCAATTTCAGATTCTTTTGAAAGCACTATTTAAATAACTTACAGTATGATTCCAACAGGGTACTGAAAGCAATCACAAATATTTTTTGCATATTTCTCAATATGCCAATTGGCCTCTAGAGAGAGCGAGAGCAAGAGAGAGAGAGAGCGAGAGAGAGAGTGAGAGAGAGAGAGAGAGAGAGGGAGGCTCTTCCGCCTATCTTTGATATACGACCTAGATATTTTTGGTTCATTACTACAATGCCTTTAATCTTCTTGCGTTTTGGGGTCATGTAACAGTTCATCATCGTGTGGGGAATTCTGAAGGTTGGGAGTAGCTGCTATTTTGTCCTCCCCCCTCCCCCCTCCCCGATGGAAAACACCTTTTCTCATTTTGTTGGCACGAGACCTCTAAACAACCACAACCATAAGGTTACCTACTGTATGTCTCTAGACTATCTGCTGAGGTAGACATACAGAGATTATTCCAGAAAATCCAACATCAAACACATCAGTTAAAAAAATGGCTAGGCCAAAATGTATGCTGGGCTGTCTTTTCTAATGAATGAGTGAGCGAGTGAGTGAGTGAGTGAGTGAGTGAGTGAGGAAGCGAGTGAATGAATGGATGAATGAATGCAAATGTGTATCTATATATTACTACATTATCTGTTTTTTTTATACTTTGAATAAAAAATACTATATGTGATTGTGTATACTTTGCTTTGCATGAATTGCATGAATCTCTCTCTCTCTCTCTCTCTATCTCTATCTCTCTGTCTCTCTCTCTTGAGAGGGACTAGCAACTCTGGCGTGTCCGAAAGGCCCTGTGTGCAGACTGGACATAAGTCTCCCTGCTCCACTCACATTGACCGTATGCAGGGCCTTTCCCAGGCTCTTCTCGCCGCAGTTGGCCTGTACCACTGGCACTTTCCTTGTCATCTCCTCCAGCCACTTCATCAGGGCCCCTGCTGCTGCTTTGAACTCTCCCAGCTGGTCTTGGCATGACGTAACCTCCTCCCTCCTGCACATAGAAATGGTATTTACTGCCACATACAGTATAGTACACACACAGACACACACACACACACACACACACACACACACACACACACACACACACACACATAATGGCATGGTCTGCGCCTCAGACTCCAAACAAACCAACACTTTTCAACCCAAAGGGCTATCTGAGGTCAGCAGGCAGACGTCTGAAATTACACACTGCTGTCCTTTACGACAGAAATTCAGTCAAAAAGAGAACATTTTGGCAACACTGAAGTTTGTTTTTCACCCGTTTCAACTGTACATCAACTTGCACTCCATACTCTTGCCACTTACTTTTCTCTCACTGTGTCTTTGAAGGCGTTAAAGGTGTTAGACAGAGTGTCCATCTTGCCCTGGATCTGGGCTTTACTGGCCTCTGGGCTCAGCTGGGACAGTTCCTTTGAGAGTCTCTGTAAAGTCTCCACATCCTTGGCATGTTCTGCTAACTCCTCATTGGTGTCCTGACAGACAATATAATATAATATAATATAATATAATATAATATAATATAATATAATATAATATAATATAATATAATTGCAGCAATCACTATGAAAAGTTCTGATTCAATCAAACTTAAAAAAAAATACTACTTGAAATATGATATTTATCAAATATGAAATTGTAAATGATAACATATTAAAAAGACATTGCTGTTGCAGTCTATCGCACCTGCACCAGCTGGGAGAGCTCGTTGACGTTCTTGCCCGGCCCATCCGTCTCTGACAGCTCCTGAGACCTCTTCAGCACAAACTGCTGCACCTTCTCAGACGTCTTCTCAAACTCCTCCACCTTGTCCTTCAGCTGCTCCAGATCAGACACTTTCTGCTTGTGCTTGTTGCAGGCATCGCTGAAGCGCTGTGAGAGGGCGGCCATTTTGGACTGCAGCTGGGTGGCAGCGGCCGGCTCAGCGGTCTCTGCAAACTTCTTCACTTTGGCCTGCATCGCTGAGATGCTGCTCTGACGACCTGACATGTCCTGCTCCAAAGCCTTCAGACCAAGATAAAACAATGTACAGTTAATCAATACTGCATTAATCAATAAGTCACAGTTAATCAATTAATGTCATTATAAAAACTAATGTTTTTTTAATTTAAGAAATATATTTATCACACAAGTCAATTATCATTTTAAACACTAATCAATGTCTTCCAAAACTCTTCAATCAATCCAGCAGCTTGACCCAAGATACAATTAAGACATTGTGTTGTTTAGAACATGGATTAAACTTTTTCCATCACTAGTGAACAAACTACTAGCCTAGCTAAGCTGAACAACCCATCTACAATAACACATTCACTAAAAGCAAACAGCTCTGCAATACTATGCAGTGGGCCTTGTATAAATGGTCCATGTAGAATGGTGACGTACTGCCTCTTTGCTGAGGGCGTCTCCGATGCTGGCCGAGTCCAGGGACACTTGATCTTTCTTCCCCAGGGTCTCTTCCACCCGCCCCATCCAGCCCACCATCTCCTCCAGGCCGTCCTGCACACTGAGCGAGCGCGTCAGCGTCACCTGGAGCTTCTCGTTGCGGTCACTGACCGACTTGGACAGGTTGTCATATCTCTCCACGATGTCATCTGAGGGGGGTGACAAGGATACATGGAAAGGGAGGGAGACAAGGAAAGGACATGGTTAATTACAAGCCTGTCCAGATTTAGTCATGATTTCAGGAGGGAATTGATTCTAGATTTATACTGAGTATTCCACTTCAGAAATGAAAAAGCTGAAAAAAACATTATGGCCTGGGACACATTATTGAGTAGCAAAGAATCATTTGACTTGTTTGTGTCAATTACGATTCAGTTAAGCTTCAGCAACATTCTATATAGACACTAGTTTACGATATAGTTGAGTTTCATTTCATTTCAGCATTTTGGCTTTTCTGGGATTCAGTAGTTGGCTCCTGACTGGAAAGGTGACTGTCCCACTCACCCACTGTTTCTTGGATCTCATCCTGATTCGTCAGCAGGTCTCCCTCGGCTGTGATAAGGGCATCAGCTGTTTTGCGCAGCGTTTCCACGGCAGCCTGTCGCCCGGTCGTCTGACCTTGCAGAGCCTGTGGAATTACAAAGACCAATGACATCACCGTCTCTGGGGTGACCCGACTTACCAAAGCCTGTTAGCTTTATAGAATATCAGGGACTTTTGAAACTTCAATTTATTCACAATCAATCCAATTCAGTCCAGAAGGAGTACAGATAAACAGATTATGTTTATATTATTTATGTTGGAAAACAAATTACAAAATGTCACATTTTTGTAACAGTAAAGACAACATGACAAGACACAGAAAGAATGTAAACTCGTATGTATGTTTACAATAGGACTAAATGAGAATGCAGCTACTGTACACTCTTGCTTCACCAAGCTGCCAAGGGAATTTCTGTGGGTCCGAGGCGCCCCTAATCTTTCAGTATCTGAAAGCCCTCAGTGTAGCCAGCAGCCTCCACACACGTAAGACACCATGAATGCATTTACCCCCTTGGGGGGCAAAACCGAGAGACAAGTGGGGCCAAACCGAACTGCGATATATCACAGAGATGTAATCTATTTAGGGCAGAACAGAGGCGGGTGTTGCGCCTCTGACAGAATTTGCCTCTCCCTCTCTCAGCCACACAGCAAATGTCATTAAATCTCCACAAAGCTATTTGTGCCTTGGAACGGCGGCGTGTTTTGAAACGAGGAGCTATAAATAGCTGTGTTGTTTTAAACTGAGTGGAAACTCTGTATATGGAGAAGGCTGAGATCGGGCTTGATGACCTCTCAACTTGTTCGGTGCCAAGAGAGGCATGAACGCGCTGGAAAATGGCATCTCGTTATAGCCTCTCAAGCACCTAGAATGAGCAGACACTTCTGTTAAGTGTGTAATTTCATGTTTTCCCAGAGATGAGAAAGTTGTTTAAGATTTGCTCATGGTACTTGTTTATCTCTATTAAACTGTATACATTCCCATTCCACTCAGTACCAGGCAATTGAACATAGTCAGGTCACCATTATCGGTGCCAGCTGACAGGTCTCAATTAAACATGTTATCAATTTATTTCTACAAATTCAGCCAATGAATGACCGATAAAGGTGAAATGATAGTGTTGAACCATGGGGCGGCCAAATGTCTATCATTACTGAAAGGACAAAGTATTTGCTATGTGCTGGCCTTTATGACAAGTTTCTGTCACTGTGGGGTGTGTTTCATTTGTGTTAGTAGTGACCGGCACCTTGGTGTCTTCCAGCTGTTTCTGTAGGGTCTGTGGGTCAGCAGCTATGGGCTCCGACTGCTGCTTGCGAGCCTCCTCCTCTGAGGTGTCCAGCCACTTCTGCAGCCCACCGCTGGCCTCCTCGTACTTCTTAAACTTCTCCACCACGTCTTTGAGGTTGCTGCCCAACTGATTGCACTGGAATGCATAAATATACATGCACTCAACTACTTTCATAGTGTTCAACTTACTGGGGACAATTCATGTTATTGTGATTTTGATAAACTCAATGTTTTTGTATGTATGTTTTTTTGTTAAATATGGGCGACATATTTCATGTGAAAATGCTGTATATATTTTCTTCAAGAATTACTGCGATAAACTAAACCTACAGTGTGCAGTCCCATTTTCAAGCAGAGAGCTGATTTTGAAATAGAAATGGCCCCACCATGTGGTAGAAATCAGGCATCACAGGCTTTACTAATCCGTTTCTTCCCCTCATTGAGTGTGCACATACCTGAGAGTGCAGAGCCTTGTAGTCACTAGCGGCAGCATCCAGCTTCTCCTGCACTTCTGCACAGGTTCCCGACATGTCCACCTCCGGAGGCGCGTTCTTGTTTCCATGGTCGCTGTGGCTGCAGGCCTTGGCCGCGTCCAGCACCTTCTGCCCGGAGATGGTGATGAAGCGCAGGTCCCCTTTACGCGAGATGACGTCCTCGGCAAAGCCGCACTGCCTCTGGAGCTTGTCATCCAGCACGTCCAGTTGGCCAGCCGGCTCCCCCAGTTCCTCGACCTCCCCCTGGGCCTGCCCCAGCCAGGCCTGGAAGTCGGCGCAGTCGCCCTGGAACTTGGCCAGCTCCTCCTGGACGGCCTGCACCTGCTTCATCTGCTGCTCGGCCTGCGTCAGCGAGGCCTCGTAACGGCCACGCAACTCCTGAATGTCCTGCTGGAGCTTGTCCTTCTCGGCCGCCGACAGCACGTGGGCCTGCTTGTCCAGCAGCGCCTGAGCAGACTGGGTGGCGATGATCAGGTCCTGCTGCTGGGATAGGATCTCTTGATGATGGGCCTAGGGCACAAACGAATGGCCTTTCATTCTATTCATGTCATAATAATATGTCTATAAAATTACTGCTCACCTGCTCACCACCATCTAACATTCATTTTATCATTCATTTGTATCATTGTTTTATCTTTCTATCCATCTGCGCATTATATTATGTATTCTTTCATCGTATCGTGTTTGCCCCCGTCTGCTCTATTTCATTATGTCCGTGTGAAGTATTCTGTTTGGTACAAATCAAAGGGGCTATTGAAAAAGATGTTTCATCCTCATTCCTTCATTATACAGTAATATAAGCAGGAGCAATGAAAACAAACGAACAATGCAGAGGTATCAGAGCAACCCAGATTCTATTCATTGTTCTGTTGAAACATACCAGGCCTCATTAGTGCATTCCATTGTTTTGTTCATTTGTTTGCTTGTGGACGAAACTCATTCATTCATGACAAGACACTTTTAGTTCACTTGTGATATGCAGTGTTGGGTGGGTAGACTGGCCAGGGTGAATGCTGCAGTCATTTGCTACAGGAGCTGAGGACTAACACTAGCGTGGGACATTGGGGGTCACAGATGGCTCTGGGCTACTAGGGTGCATACCACAACTGAGTGTTTTTACCGGGAAGAAGGACATATCTCTAAACAGAACTTTTACAAATGCTACAGAGGGCGCTGTTTCTACATAGTCAATGGCCTTTACAACAGCCACCTACTTTAATACAACAACTTTGGGAGAAATCAGCTGTCTACCCTTAAGTTAGAGAAGAGGATACATACCTTTCTCTTCCCTGTGCATGCAATAACCCAGTCTAACAATGTTAGCATAGTATAATTCACAGGAAGTGGGTTACACCAGCTAGCCTATAGCTAGCCTATGGCTAAAAGGGAGCTAAAAGGAAGGAAAGGGATAAAGCTAAAAGGAATCCCTAAAAGATTTAACTTTTTCTCTTCTGATATTGAGGAACACATACAGTATATACCTGACCAACTGATTCCTGCTGGTACGAACCTCATGGTTCAGTTACAAGATAAAAGACAGCGATTATTAAAACACAGAGTTGGGGTAAAAACTTGTGATTCTACAAGTTTAAATATAAAAAATACACTTAAACTGTTTTTGTCATGTCCTTTGCCTTATTTACCTTCACTTTGTCAAACTGCCTGTCCAAATCTGAACTACTGGGGTCCCTCTCTTTGCTGGAGATAATGGGCAGGCTGTCAGTTGTGTCTACTGCATTTCCATTGGCATCGTCCGCTGCGGTTTCCATGGGCATGTTGCCATTCTCTGTGCTGGTCTGCTCCTTCTGTGTGCTGTCCCCAGCCCCCTTCTCCTTCCCTACATGTGAGATCCAGTCCAGCAGGCCCTCGATTTTGGTTTTGCTCTCCTCAAGTTGCTCCACAGCAGCAACCTACCCATGAGCGCGCACACACACACACACACACACACACACACACACACACACACACACACACAGAGAGAGAGAGAGAGAGAGAGAGAGAGGTGATATAATACAAATATACAAATATATACAAATAAATACATAGAGAGAGGAGATATAATACAAACATATATAATTTTTATGAGAAAATAACAATAGATAAAAATCACTTTTACAAAAACTAACAAAGAGCACAGATAATCATTTACAGTTTTAATATTACGAGCAGAACTAAAAAGCGTTTTGAAACATTCTATAAACAATGAACTCATGATAAGAAAGAAATTATCTATTTCAACAAAACCTATTATATACTATCTCTTCTTATGAAAGAACGCAGACCAGCTCTGCAGTCAGTCAATATCAGGGAGAAAATATTTACAACCGTTTAATACCACTTTTATCAGTCCCAAATGGCTTTTACAGAATGTGCTCCAACCTTTTCTGTTTCCTGTTTGATTGCTGTGGTCACAACCTTTTCCAGGTCTTTCCTGGACTCCTCGGCTTTTTCGTTGAGCATGTTGGCCTTGCTCTTGGCCTCCTCCAGTTTGTTCTCAACATCAGCTATCTGCTCTGGCGAGAGTTTGCTGCGATTTTCCTCTAGGAACTTCTTAGAACTGCTTATGACTTCATTTAACGCTCTGGCATTTGTCTGAATCTCTTTTTGCAGCGCCTGTTGGATTAAGACACCAAGAGAGAAAAGACAATTACACTTTTTATTGATTTGCCTTTAATCTACACACAAAAACAACCCTAAATCACTGCATGCAAAAAAAACTTGATCTCTTTCATAATCTGGTTGGAATGGGAAGCATAACACACTGATCCTTACTTGAACCAAACAGCTATGCACAATCTTCTACTCTGCTTGTGATCATGTATACAAACTGTGACAGCCTATTTCACCAAAATTGTACAAATCAATGTCATAGTTCTCTGATTCACAGCTCTACTTATTCTTATAAGCCCACTCTATAGCCAACAAGTCAATGTATAGCCACTTTACATTGAATGCTGGCTACTATCTCCATGTAACCACTAACAATCTTGTGAGTGCCCTCCTTCTCGCTCCTTCCTTCCTTCCCTTCTGCCTCTACTTTTTATCCTCCATCTGCTCTGGAGAGCCATGTAGACTGACTATTTCAATTCTTTTTTTTATATATATATTATATATATTTTGGGGCTTTTTATGCCTTTAATGAGACAGGACAGTGGAGAATGACAGGAAGCGAGTGGGACAGAGAGTCGGGGATGGGCTCCGGAAAAGACCAAGGGGCGGGAATCGAACCAGGGTCGCCGGTGTACGGTACAGGTGCCCCAGCCAGTTGTGCCACGGCTGGGGCCAACTATTTCAATTCTTGAAGTTTTCACACATATATTCACATTACACCTTTCTAATTGATCAATATGCATATTTTGCACCCCAGACACAAGAAGTGGAGTTCTTTGCCTCTGCCTCATGCATTAATTCTGTATATTATCAGGACACCTTGCTGACCGTTGTTGCTTATTATAGAGAGGAGGCATTTGATTATTATTTTCCTAGGAATTCATTCCTTAAAAAATAAAGAAGCTGTGAAACAAACTTTTTTATAGTTAAAAAAATAAATAACTCGACCTGCTGTTCTTGTCGGTACTGCTGCAGGTCCACCATGTTGTTGGTGGCAATAGTCTGCGTCTGCTGATGGTGCCCGATGAGCCGGTTCTCTGTCTGGGTGAGGTTATCACAAAGATCCTGCAGCTTCCCCGAAAACTCCATCTGCTTGTCCACCACATCCTTCTAGAGAGTTCAAAGGACAGTCATATGTACAATGTTCTATGGACAACACAGGTCAAGAACACACACATCCAAGCACACAATGCAACTAGTTCCTTCCTACTCTGAACTTCTACAACGGTTGAGTATGCCGTAAACATGCCAGCCATTGAAAGGATTTCAGGGTTTGAACATTTCGACGGAGGAAGTTTGATGGTTAGTTAGGTACATTCAGGACTTTTAGTGTTGACATTTGTGTGGCATAAAAAGTCAAAGGTGGAGAAGTCATTGGTCTACCAGAGGTTACTGCAGTGCAGTAGACGAGTGCTGTCTTGAAACCTGTAATAGGACCATGAGAGATGTTAGTTGATTGCCAGTGAACAAGCCATGGACTCTCTACAGGTGGTGATGTTATAGACATGCCATGCTTTCATGTTTGATCATTTCAGTGCTTTTCAGGTAAAAAATACACTCTGTTGCACCTCAAAAACACTTGCACATGTCAACAAAAACAATTCAGCAGAAGTGGTAGAACGAGCCACCCACTGTTGTTATGAGATGTGCTACTTTATAAAAAACAAAGCAGTGTGTGTACATTTCACAACAACACAGGGATGGAAATTAGCACCGGCCACCAGACAAATGCTGGTAAAATATGAAAATGGCTGGTGAATTTAGCCACTTATTTGCCAGTGGCTGGTAGATGTTCACAAATGCTGGTAAAATATGAAAATGGCTGGTGAATTTAGCCACTTATTTGCCAGTGGCTGGTAGATGTTCACATTTTAATTCACAAGATAATTTCCACCCCTGTAAGTAAAACTGGCATGGTGAAAACGCAAGCTGTCCACGTCCATCCTCCCGAACCTCCTGCTGCTGACTCTCGTCCTCTCGGACCTCCAGCTGAAGGTCCAGCGTGCGTCGCTGGGCGGCGAGCTTGTCCTGCAGCTCTCGGTACGCCCTCTGAGCAACGCTGAGGCTCTTCAGCAGCCTCCTGCTCTGCGCCGGGCTCAGGAACTGAGCGTGTTCGGAGATAAAGTGATGAGTGCTAAAAGTGGCCTCCTCCAGCTCCCGCTGAGTGGCTGCCAAGCTCTGCTCCATATTCTGGGAGATGAAGGATAGATGTTTGATCAACCACTCGTATTACTAGCTGCAATAATGATGTAAGATTTCTTTTAGAAAGTTTAAGATAAAAAAAAAATCTTTCTCACTGAACTAATAAGGTCTGCATATTATTGCTGTATTGCATCACCATACAAATCTTAAATGTTTCTTCAAGACATGATTGCAGGAATGGAAATAGATAAATACCTTATTTTGCTGAATACTGTTTTTTATTGCCTCCAAGTTATCTATATCCATGATGTCTAGTTCGCAGATGACCTCACAGTTGTCATGAATACTCCCTGATAGCTTTTCCAGGGATGAAAGGAGGTCCTTGTAAGATGTGGCTAATTGGGACTGCAGAGAAGGGGAGTGAAGGGTTATCTTAGGGTCCAATTTCAATAGGAAGAGTACAAATAGCAAATGTTTTATTTAAGATGAATACTATTCACTGAGACATTTAAATTATCAATAAATCAAAATGTATTATCTTTGTTCCCTTAGGGTTTTTTTGTTGACAAAAACCGCAATGGCCCTCCACACTAAATCACACACAAACTTTACTGACCTTCTCTGTCTCAATTGCTTGCAATATAAGACTACTCCTTTCTGCAGATATTTGGCAGATGTCTGCGAAAGCAGGCTGTAAATATGTGAAGGCCGAAGCCAAATCTTGTTGGAATTGTGTGGGAACGTGTCCGTTAGCAGAATTGAGCAGCTGTGCAGCTATCTCCAGGTCTGCTGTTAGAATGCCAGCGAGAGCAGCAAGCTGCGACTCCAGAGACTAGAGAGAGAGAGGGTGGGCTGAATTAAGGGAGCTGAGGGGACCAGTGGGATCAAGAAAGATCTAGACATGCTGACAGATTCCCATCATGCAAAGGGTGAGGCTTTGAGGGAAAGGGTGCATATAACATGTGTGGGCTAGATTTCAGAGACAGAAAAAAGGGAAGAAATTAATTAATAAGGTGTTGCTCAGAAAGTGAAAAGAGAAATGTGGAAAGTGGTGATTAAAAGAAATTGGACTGATAATAGAAGGTGAACTAGTTTAAAAACAGACGGGGTTGAAGATCACTGTGGGCTTCCCGTAGCCTGCCTTTATTCATGTGTACGGAATGCAGAGTAGTGCAAACCCACCTGAGACTCTTCCAGCTGGGAGTGCAAGCCATCAATGGTGCCGCTGAGAGGCCCTTGTGCCTCAAAGTCACTTTTAATGTCCTCCAGGACATCAACGTGGTCCTGAAGTCTTCCAATAGACTCCAAGTAACTCTGAATTGAGTATCTCTGTAGTGCCCAAAAAAAAAAACGTTTGGTCACTCTCAAATCAAAAATCAAATCGATAAAAAGCAAACAAGGTGGTGTTTTTAGCCGTTGGCTCTATCAGTTGAGATACATCAACAATGAAATCTGCAAACTGCAACTCACCCTACATTTGATCTGTTCATCCAAGTCTGCGCCTTGGTCAACTTTTGCCCATGAATGAGAGCCAAGATCATCTGAGTGTGGAGTCATATCAGTCTCGGCCTTACTCTCATCTATGGAGCAAGCTGGTGGCTTTTCCCTACTGGTACCAGCATTTTGGCTCTGCTTCTCCTCAGCACTGTTTCCCACAAGCATGTGTAAATCTCCTCGGACATCCTCCAGTGTAGTGGCTTCTTTGTTCGATGACACATCTTTAACAATCTGCCACGGCTGGCTTTCAAGCTTCGCAACATCAAGAGGAAGCTGCTCTGCACTCTCACCACCACCCTCTTCCCTCTCCAGGTCTTTGCCCTTAGACAACTCCGGACGGCGATCAGGGATGGCAGCCTGTCTCTCAGTATCCTGAAGGTCGCCTGGGGTCAGTTTCTGAATTATCTCAAGGATATCATTAACGGTTTGGCTTTCAGCCTTCTCTGACTCATCAGCATCCACACCCTCCGCCCGCTGTTTGACGAGCTCATTCAAAGACGACCTCAGGGCACTAAGGAGGCCTGACTGAGGAGGCATGACCGTCCCTGTGGACACAGGGTGTGGTTGGGCAGCAGATGCCCGCTGTTCACTCTCCTCAGGCAACATGCCAGGAGGCAGAGAACATTCAGTACGACTGTCCGCTGTGGCAGGTGGCGATTTCTCAGTCAGCAACATGGATTGTGAACAATACCTGTCATCGTTGTTGCTGTCTAGCTCAACATTGGCAGGCATTGGTGCAATTGTAGAATCTGTTTTAACAGAGGAATGTGTAGCACCATCTGCCTGTACTGTCTCTTGCCCTGAGTGTTTGACAGCAACTGATTCATGTTGATTGATATCACTGATTGTATGACTGTCTGGCCTTTGTTCAAATGTCTGTGAGGCATCTGCAGATGTCTCTGCAGTGGATCCTGGCAATGCATTTCCAAACAGACTATTGGTACTTGTTGACATGTTTTGAGAATCACATTCCGGTGCCGACTGAGATCCTGAGGCACTTGAGGCCTTCTGGGCCGTGTGCTCCAGGGGACCTTCATTTCCACCACCATAAAGGAGCGCCTGCATTTCTCCTGCACAGCGTTCTGAGTCACTTTCATGTTTATCTTCTGTTGAACCTCTGACACTCCCTGATTGTTGCTTCAGGGATTGCATTATTTTGGAGTCAACAGACTTTACCGCCTCTACACACATGTCTCCAGGTTTTCCACTTGATTTGTCAAACATAGATGAGGGCAAGACAGACTGATCCTTTTTACCTTTCTGACCATCACTTTGCACATGACACTGACTTGTCTGAAAAGGCAAAGATCTGTTGGCATAATCTGTTTTCATTTGCAAACCAGTTGGGTCTGTGGTTTTATGTAATTTGGCATTTTCCTCAGAGGTCATGGCTGCTGATTCTGAATGATTGGACAGCCCTTTAGGTGAAGATGAGCTCAGCTCAGTGTCTTGACACTGACGTTTGTGAAAAGGCAAAGACCTGTTGGCATCATCAGTATTTTTCTCCACATCAGTTGAGTTTGTGTTTTTATGTGATTTGCCATTTTCCTGAGAGGTCATGGCTGCTAATTCTGAATAATTGGACAGCCCTTTAGGTGAGGATGAGCTCAAATCAGCATCTTGCAACCCCTTCACTGACTCTGAATGATCAGATAGCCCTTTAGGTGAAGTTGAGATTAGCTCAGCGTCTTGACACTGACGTGTCTGAAAAGGCCTGTTGTCATCATCTGTATTTATTCCAACATCAGTCGGGTCTGTGGTTTTATGTGATTTGGCATTATCCTGAGCTGTCATGACCCCTGATTGTGAATGATAGGACAGCCCTTTAGGTGAAGATGAGCTAAGATCAGCATCTTCCGACCCCTTCACTAATTCTGAATCATTGGACAGCCCTTTAGGTGAAGATAAGCTCAGCTCAGTGTCTTGACACTGACGTGTCTGAAACGGCAAAGGCCTGTTGGCATTATCAGTATTTATTTCCACTTCAGTCGGGTCTGTGGCTTTATTTAATTTGCCATTTTCCTGTGGTGTCATGACCGCTGATTGTGAATGATCTGCCAGCCCTTTAGGTGAAGATGAGATTAGCTCAGCGTCTTGACACTGACGAGTCTGAAACAGCAAATGCCTGTTGGCATTATCAGTATTTATTTCCACATCAGTCGAGTCTGTAGTTTTATGTGATTTGACATTTTCCTGAGGAGTCATAGCTGCTGACTGTGAATGATAGCACAGCCCTTTAGGTGAAGATGACCTAAGATCAGCATCTTGCAACCCTTTGGCTGATTCTGAATGATCGGACAGCCCTTTAGGTGAAGATGAGCTCAGCTCAGCGTCTTGCGACTCCTCTCTGACAGTACTGCACTGCTGGTCAGCACTCTGAAGGCTGTCTGTCTTCTTGTCATCCACACAGACATCACTCTGGGATGAACACGATATGCCTGAATCGCTCTGAACGGGACTCACTGTCAGATTCATTGCAATTTCATGGTATTGCAGCTGCCTTGCACTTGTAATCAAGTGGACCGCTTCAGAAGGCTGATCAGCATTGTTGTTCTGTGGGCCTCTGTCATCTTCTGCAGCATCATTCTCTACCTCAAATGAATCCCTGTCACTCTTGTTCTGACTACGTAACATGCTTTGAGGGCAGCTGTTATTTCTGGAGAAGCATGGAAATCCAGTCTCCTCAGAAAGATTGTGTGGTAAATCGTCTTTCTTTGAAACATGATTTTGGGGGCTTTGACAGAGTGGATATTTCTCTATTGTCTGAGTTACAGGAAGAGGTGAGTTTCTGAGATGTGATATAACAGTAATCTTAGCCCTGTCTTTGGGAAGTAAAGCCTCACAAGGAGGACTTCTCTTTCCAGAGCGTTGAACAGATTCCTCCATTCTGCTGTTCATTTTTTCAGGACCTACATCATGACAGTGCTCATCGGAAAGGTCTAACATCAAAATGGCCACATTCTTCTTCTCATCTTTTTGGTCTAACTTATTTTCTGCTTCCTCCTCATCTCGCATACCCATAGCCTGTGCATCAGAAACACTGTGGAGACAGCTGCCATCTGGATCAATGATGGCTTTCTGGATAGGTTGTGAGTGAAGTATTTTATGGGCCATGTCATCCGTTATCATGTCATTTTCAAGAGCCTCACATATACTGATGGTGTGATGGGATTCCGAGTCGTAGAAACCTCCCAGAAGGTTCTGTTGCTCCATGATCTGCAGAGACACTTGGGAGGATATGAGGCCCTGTGAAACAGCCTCTTGTAAGGTCGACATGGTTCCTGACGGATTCCCGGCAACCCTGCCTTTACAAAACTGCAAAGCCAGGACTTCCAGAACAGTCTCCTCATCAACAATGCCCTTGTCTAGAGCAGCATCCAGGTCATACCGCTTGCCTGATGTGACATCTAAAATGCCTCCTTCCTCCACCTGAGCTCTCAGAAGATGGACCGCAAACTCCCTCTCATTCTTTTCATCCCAGGCAAGATCTGTGTAAGGGCACTCCGTGATCATGTCCATTGATTTGGTCAACTCACTGGTAAACGCAGGGCTATCTGAGGCATCATCCTCTTGTATTTGCAAAATGGATGTTTCTGTGATGTGCAACACATCTTTGTCAGTATCGATGTCAGTCTTAGAACAGGAAATCCCCTTTGAAGAATTGGATGCATGAATGCTAGTGTGAGTAGTTGCACTAGATAATTCTCTAACTTCACAAAGATCATCTTCATCATCTTCCATTTCATCTCCTTCCTCTAGTGATTCTGATTCACCACTCTCTTCAATTATCCTGTCTAAAGTTCTGTTGATGAATGACCCATCTGAAATCTCTGAATATGAAAATAGTTGTGTAGTCAAGCGTGCACCATCATTGTCTTTTGTTTGGCTTTCTTCACCTTCATATGCAGATTTGGACACCATTTTGATGGACATCTGGGCAGTTTGAGAGGTCTCTTTGAATTGTTTGCATATACCATCCATCTTTTCCTCAGCCTCACCTGAGTCAAAGCCTATGTTTGCTAAAACTTTTGAATCCATATTGCATGGTCCCTTTGAAATTTCTGGGATAGTACCACTTGAGCTTTTGGAATCTGTACACTGCATTTTATCTTCATCATTCAAAGTGATATCAATACATTTTGATGATCCCCAAGATCCAGCAGAATTTTCCATGAACACTTTGGCCATTTTGTTCAGTTGCCCATCAAACACTAGTAGCGTCTGCCCTGTTTTGGGGTCCATGTAGCTATTCATCATTAGATAGGAGATGAATAACTGGCGGGCCTCTGCAGGAGACGGCATATTCATGTTCTTCTCATCCACTCCTGAATCCTGAGAAGATCCATGAACTCCTTCCAGCTGCAGCTTACGCCAAACCAACCAAGATGAGAACCTCTTGTTGAGGTCATCGATGTCAAGAAACGAGTCTGGTAGCTCCACTGTTTTTAATATCTCTGCAGTGTACTCATCAATAAGGCCATGTTTGGTGGCAGAGTCAATGTCAACTACCTCAGAACTCTCTGGTATGTAAAAAGCAGCAATTTTTTCTCGGTTGCAGAGCAGTTTGGCTGCTAGGTGATCGTTAATAATTTCATGCTCTAGGGATGTTGTAACAGTCAGGATTTCACCAGAGTCTGAGTCAAAGCCTTTGTCTGCTAAAACTTTTGAATTCCTATCGTATGGTCTCTTTGAAATTTCTGGGAACGCACCACGTGAGCTGTTTGCATCTGTACACTGCATCTCATCTTCATCATCCAAGACAATGTCAGTAAATTTTGATGATGACACGTGGATCTTCTTCTCAGATCTCCCAGATCCAGCAGAATTTTCCATGAACACTTTGGCCATTTTGTTCAGTTGCCCATCAAACACTAGTAGCCTCTGCCCTGTTTTGGGGTCCATGTAGCTATTCATCATTAGATAGGAGATGAATAACTGGCATGCCTCTGCAGGAGACGGCGTATTCATGTTCTTCTCATCCACTCCTGAATCCTGAGAAGATCCATGAACTCCTTCCAGCTGCAGCTTACGCCAAACCAGCCAAGATGAGAACCTCTTGTTGAGGTCATCGATGTCAGGAAACGAGTCTGGTAGCTCCACTGTTTTTAATATCTCTGCAGTGTACTCATCAATAAGGCCATGTTTAGTGGCAGAGTCAATGTCAACTACCTCAGAACTCTCTGGTATGTAAAAAGCAGCAATTTTTTCTCGGTTGCAGAGCAGTTTGGATGCTAGGTGATCGTTAATAATTTCATGCTCTAGGGATGTTGTAACAGTCAGGATTTCACCAGAGTGAGGCCACAGAAGGCCCATAAAACCCTTTTGTTTCTCCAATACTAAAAGTGCACTTGTAGAGCTCATTAAATTGCACTGGACAGCCTCATCGACTGTTAGTTTTTTACCATTATGAGGGTCAACAATGCCACCATTTTGGACCTGAAGGTTAAGCACTGCACTAGCAGTCTCTTGATCAATTAGGCCTTCTGATAAAGCTTCTTCTACTGTGAGTTTAGACCCTGTTTTGGGATCCACAATGCCCCCAGCACACAACTGAGACCCCAATAGGCGAATCATGGTCTCTTGATCGATGGCCCCCTCATGGACAGCCCTCAGAATACCAAATTCTTTTCCTGATTTAAGCCAGATGTTTCCATCTGTTCTGGGTTTCACTGGTAACAGACGCAGGCCAGTCTTTTCATGAACAACACTCCTCTGCATGAGCTGATTGAGAGAGACTTTCTCAGATGTGTTAGGGTCAATCAGGAGCTTTGAGATGCTTTGATCTTCACCAAGTTTGCTGAGGAGATCTGCAGGGATCAAGCCATGCTGGACTGCTCTATCAAGATTGAAGACCTCCCTAGAGGAGGTTGTTCTGAGCCCCCCAGTAGCCAGTTGAATCTCCAAAATCTTTATTGCAAGGTTCTCAGAGACAGCTCCCTCCTTCAGTGCAGCTATAACAGGGAGGGGTTCAGAGGTGTAACTGGGCCTTGATAGGCGCTTGTTAGCTTCGTTCAAATCTTGCAGTTGCCTGTGGGTGGATTCGTTGATAAGTTCTTGCTTAAGAGCGTTCTCCAAGTCCAGGCACATCCTGACGTCAGGAGAAATGAGTCCAGATGTTATCAGCTGTGCCTCCAGGAGACTCAGCCCAGTGGTGTGGTCAATCAGGCCCCTCTGCATGGAGCAGCAGACGGACAACACCGCCCCACTTCCCATCACCAGAATCCCTCCAATGGTCTGAATCCTCTGTAATAAAAAAAAGAAACAATTGCAGTTCAATAGGTTGCTTTTTTTACTTAAGATGCCAAATGGGGTCTGTGTTGTTTATATCAAAAAAGGATATTTTTTGTGCTATTATAGAAAAAAAGTGTCTGTGCGTGTAAGAAAAAAGCCATGAAGACATCTACTCACCCGTAACATGTCTATGAATGCTATCAGTGCATGTGCAACAGTGAAAGTCAGTATTTCAACAGCAAGAGGAGGCACACTGAAACACACTGAAAGCTGGCATGCATCTGTGGATAGAATATTTGGTATCTTGCACAACAAGAGAGTTGGTTAGAGACAACACAGAGGTGGATACCTGTATGGAGGGAAAGAGAGGTCTCCTGGGTTGGCTGTGAAAAGAAGCTGTGAAGCTGGGTGACATTAAACACTTCATGCTGGGGCATGTTTACAGGATACTCACTCCACACTCTTAGCGTGGTGACACATCAGGCATTTTGGGCAGCACCTTGGGGAATTTGCCAACAGAACTTCACAAAGGGCATCTAGAATTACTCACTAATATCTGAATACATTTGGATGGTTAAATGATGTTGTTCGGTTCTCTGTGTCCAAATGGTGTTGCCCAAAATATTACCCTGTATGTCAGTACACTTAGGTGTCAACTGTTTGAACTAACACCTGTCTACAACCCTATCCAAGCACACTCACACAGCATTGGATCTTTTAATCGCAAGGGATGTGATTTAGAAAATTTAGCAAAGTGGTGACACCTAAAGATGCCATTACCATGCTGTGGATATGGTGAATAGAAACAATGGTTAGTCATGCAGTCTGGGACAGCAGTGCATTTTCACATAGGGGAACTGATCTTCCTCTGTAAAGGTTGCAGAGGATCCAGTACCTTTGCCTTGTCAGTAGAGGGCGCCTGTGCGCCAGTGCACTGCTGGGAGAGATCATTGTAGGCCTGCTGCAGAGCCTTCAGTTGCTCCTCAGTCTCCTGCTTCTCCTCTTCAGTCATCCTAAAGGGAGGAGTGCAGTAAAGTTAAACACATGATTATCGTTATGGGCACAGATAGATCGGTACAGCCCTATTTATTTGAACGGGCTTGTTTCATACCCTCAATAAAATGTCCACGCATTATACAACATACGAGGACGGATAATGTGACAGAAATAGTAGCAAACCACTCCACAGATAGACAACAGACTTGAAAATAGCAGTACTGGTTAATTCAAACATAGTATTGGGCAGCTCATAAAACCTGTGATCATAACAGCAGATTTCATTTTGGATTCCTCTGAGCATGAATTCACTTCAATTCAAATGTTTTTATACGTTACGTTAATAGTTCTTAACAGCTGCTTTTGTCCAAAGTGACTTACAATGAATGATATCAATAAGCATTACATCAACATTAAAATGAATAGTTTAAAGTAAAGTCATATACAGCACAAAATGTATCAAGGCGTACTTGTCACTGTGTTTGGTGAGCATCAGCTGTGTCATCCTCAGTGCTTCTGCAATCTGTTCCTTCTTTGTCACCATTTCCTCCATAGACGCCTATAAATATCACAGAATGGAGACCAGTGAACACACATCATTTTCTGGACATATTGTGTCAAACACCAAAATGTACAGAAGGGTGAAAACTATGTTCATGAAAGAGAACATTTTTTAAAGACGATAAAGTGACTCATTTCAAACAACAGGGGTCCAAAAAGGACTTCCCGTAGACCTTTTCTTTCATTTTATAAATGTAACCTCTATTCTCTATCTTTTTCATTATTTTTGACAGCACTTATTTCATGTCAAGATACAGTGATGGGAGAAAGAGCAACATTTCATCAATGACTGAACTATTAATTATGTACTGTGCCAAGACATTCTGCATCTGAATGTCAGATTATCTATTACATCTAGCAGCACAGAATATATTCTAAATAGTATTTATATCTACAAATGTGTTTAAGGACCTGCTATATTATAAAATGTATATGTGATGACGTTCCTATTGGAAGTTTGGTGGGGACATAGCAGTGTTAGCATACAGCAGTGGCATGGTTTACTACTGGCACAAGCTGTGGCATGTTGTGGACAATAATGGGACAGGTGTTTAGTGAATGGATGTCACGTGTATGTGGGTGTTACAGAGATCCACGGCTGTAAAATTAAAGCTACTGGTAACTTTTATGGATGTGAAGATTATATACAGTATTTTATTTGAGGGTTATATACGACTTTGAATCTAAACAAACAAATATGTGAGCTCAATCTGCGATACTTAATGTTATGTTATGTTCCGATGGGACACCATGATGATAGTGCCATTTTAATTAGATTCCGGTATTCTAAATTATCATTTGACTTTATAAACCAAAACAACCTATATCTGCCCTGCCACCAAGGACTGACAATCCAAGTAGAACCGTGCTCATAATATGTAGTGTATGTGAGTGAAGAGCTCATTTGCAAAAGAGATTTCCTCCATTTTCATGAATTTTCACAGATCTTTTTTTAAATTGTGAATTCCACATACCGGTAATACAAATCAAAATAAAGTTGTGTAGATGTTTTTACTTATTTAATCTTGTTATTTAATCAAAACAACCCAACTGCAGTTTGACTAATAGGACCTGGAATGCATAATAAAATGTCATGTTTTATAATAATAATAATGTAATAATAGATATATCTGTTTTTGCAAATGATTATTTGTGTACTTATTTAGACCTTTGCAGTGTTCATTCAGTCATTGTGTGTGTGTGTGTGGGGGGGGGGGGAGGAGGAGGATGGATAATGTCTTTATGGGGAATGGGGGTTTAGGGGTTTTCTTGTGCTTGTGTACTTATTGCAGCCCTACCGAAAAAGAACCATAGGAATCTTACAGTATTTTGGGACAAAATATTACAGTTATCTTATAGAAATACTACAGATATTATAGGAATCTTATTATATTATGGGGCATATTATAGAAGTACTATGACTGTACTATAGGAACACTATAGAGGACAAGTATACTATAGAGAATATAATAGAAATATTATACACTATGATAGAAATACTATAGATATCTTATAGTAATACTATAGTTCTTTTTCATAAGGGAGTGCATAAATCCCCCCATGAACTCCACATATAAAATATGTGTCTCCAAACTTCATCCCTATAATGAGAAACGTATGGTGTGTAAAGCTTTATACTAGATTATTACCTTAAATAGTCTTTCTGTCAAATGTATTGTGTGAAATGTCTAGGGCTGGGTTTTAAATGACTGACTTACAGACTTACTTATGTGATTACAGATTGTGATTACATGTTTATAGACAGAGTATGGCAAAAGGGAAAGAAAGCAAAGTGTGGTCTCATTTTTATTGAGAACAAAATGTATAAAATACACCATTATCCTATATAAAACAGTCATGCTGTGTCACATTATTTACTCGGCAATTAACCATCATAATAACTGTGCTACGACATCAAGGTGATTCATTATCTGCCTTATTAATTCCGTGTAACCAGCACAGTTGGCAATCTTGAGTGCAACCTATAAAAACAATTCAAAGGTCAGCAATTAATGAAGAAGACGTTTACGATGCTTATTACAGTATTTACCTTGGGCATACTAGAGCTCTCTGAGATGGCTTTACCATCTTTTCCAACTTTCTCATCTTTGCTCGAGTTCACACTGGACACCCAGTTTAAAAGTTTGCTAACTTTATCACCATGCTCTTTTTTCTCCACCTCAACAGTTTTCTGGAATTCAGGGACAGAAATGAACAAGAGTGATTAAGCAACAATACAACTGGTTACTAGACATTCATGGTTCATGATAAAGGTTCATGGTATAATTTTACGGTAAATAAAATAGAGGTACTGTTTCTTTATATTAAGTAATTCAAGAATAGCATAATAGCATAATCTACCCATTGAAAACCAATGAGATTTATAAAATATTTACATAACATGAAAAAACACATTGCTTATATGAAAAGACACAGGTTGAACAGGAAGGTTAATAAAGAAGGCACAACACATTCTGAATGACAAAGTTGAAGATGTTTTGATAATAAAAGCAGAAGATGGCTGTTATGTTCTTTGTGGCACTAAAAAATAAGTTACATATGTCGATAGGTCCAGATGTACTGGAATGTCCCTGTGGCCCCCATGCTTTGAGGTTTGGTAGCTTCAAGTAGCATGAAACCGGTGTGGCCATCAAAGACACCTTTTTCCAGGGATTCACTGAAAGAAATCCTCTTCTTGGTCTTTGGGCAGGTAAGGGATTTGGAAAAGGACCTTTCATCTTTGAGCTGGGAAGCTGTAGCCTTGTCTATCAAGCAGCCCAGGAGAGCCTCATCCACCGTCATCCTCTCATGGGTTTCTGGGTTGATCAGTCCTCCAGTAAAGAGTTGGTATTCCAAACATCTCATCCCAACGTCTTTCAATAACAGGTTTTCTTGCATGGCTTGGGCCACTGAAAGGGTCTTTCCTGTTTGGGGATGTGCGAGACCATTGTAAGCTTGTTCAAACTGCTTGAGTAGATGTTCAAAACTGTCATTTAGTAGACCTTTTTGAGTTGCCTCAGCAATCCCAACACGCTCCCCCAGTGCTGGGTCACAGATGCCTCCAGTGCAAGCTTGAGCTTCTAAGAGCCGAAGGGCGGTCAATCTGTCCACAAGGTTCAGTTGGTGACCTTTAAAGACAGAAAGTCTCTTCCTGGAAGCAACGTCCCACAGTCCAGCAACGGGGCAATGCGTGATTCTGAAAACAACCTTTCTGGAGTTCAAGAGATCTGCGAGCTCGTATATACTAAGGAGGCCACTCCGGTATTTGGCAAGTTCGGACGATTCGAGGATTCGAAGTCTAAGAGCCGTTTCAATGCAAAGCTGTCGACCACTTCTAAGGTCTGTTAGTATGTGCATGAGGCTTCCGTTAGAGTCTGTGACAGTTTCCTGCCATTCAGTTTCTTGCTGAGACAGGAAGAGGTATGTTTTCTTATCAATATGGTTGCCTTTGAAGGCTTCATATGCTGGCATCTCAACTCCATTTGAGGTGTTGATAACAGACTTTCTGCCTTGCACACTGTCAGGGGTAGGGTTAGCTTCCTGCTTACCACCTATTGGCAAAAGATACACACCACTCACCGTGTCAAAAACACACATTTTCAACAGCTCACAATAATAATCTCTCTGGCCAGTCTCAGGGTTGTAAAAGCCCTTGGGATTGCTGACTGGATCATAGATGGTCTGATAGGTGAACTGGTTCAAGAGGCCATTTTCAAGAGCAAAGCTAAGAGGCACCCTGACACCAATCACTGGATGAATGAGGCCACCTGTAGCTATCTGAACTTCGATCGTCTTCTTTCCCCTGTGTCTGTCAAGTATTCTTTCTTCCATGGCCTGAAAGACCGAAAGTATTTTCCCTGCATGAGCATAACCACACACTGCTTTTTCAGCTTCTACAAGCTTCTCCTTGAGGTCCTCTCTTATGATTCCATTTTCAAACGCATCCTCTGCAGAGTAGGTTTCCCCTGTTGATGGATCAATAATACACCCAGTAGCCGCTTGTGCTTCAAGGAAGTCAACAGCGTAAGTCTTTGTAATGATCCCTTTCTCTGAGGCCTCAGTGAAGGACATCTTCTTCTTGCTAGACTGATCGTAAACTCCAGCGATTGATGGTGGCTTGCTAACAAACTGAGCGATGCATGCTTGTACTTCTTCCATAGACATCTGCCCTGTCTCTAACTTCAGGGCAGTGTCATTATCCAGCAATTTCACTTTGATCAATTTCTTGATACTGATACGTCCTCTAAGGCCTTGAACTTTGCGTGATAGAATAGAGGGGGAACCTGTGACTTTGCTAGTGACTCCAGATGCATCTGAGTTGGAGATGTTAAATGTAACAGACTGCCCTTTGCCAGACTTGCCTTTCTCAGACAGAGAGCTTTTGCGCATGGTGGCTGTCTGCTCTGTTGTGATATTTTGGCTGTTAACGTTAGACTCTGTCTCTTTTGTATGTGTCTGTAACACAGTTGAATTATACAGTGAAACTGAATTGGTCATTGTCTTCATGATATTTTCCTGAGATTTGTTTTGATAAACTTCCATTTTTTCTTGTTTCATTATTCTCAGCTCCGCCAGAACTTTATCCTTCTCCAGAGTTGCTATCTGTTGACATGAGATTATTGATACTATTAAATGAAATATTTTGATATAAAAATAAAATTTGTTCATTAAAAATGTATTATTGTCTCTGTATAAATACATACTCATACAAGTTAACCAAGAAAAATAATCATCAATAGCAAATTGCAGATATGAATACTAATAGTGTTCATTATACAAGACTATTACATTCATTCAAAATAAATTAAATATTAAATTAGTATCTACAGAAATATGTAGTCATTTGTACCTCTGAGGAAACTTTCATCTTCTTGAGCTCGTCCTCCAAACTTCGCTTTGCCTCCTCATATGATGATACAATATTCTTTGTTAATCGCAGCTCTGTCTGTAGCTTTGCAATTTCATGGTCTTTGAGACACTGATGATTTGACATTGATGGTTTATCTGATTCCAGTTCCTTAACTCTCTTGTTCTCAGAGTTGACTTCCACCTCAAGCTTCAAGACCTTTTCTTGAAGGTTTTTCACTTCCTCCATGTAGGTAACAACTTTTTGTTTGAGGGACTTTACCTCCCTCTCTGAAGCCTGTAGCTTCCGTTCTGATTCGCCCAATGTCTGCTTGAGCCGTGGAACCTCTTTAGAATTTTCTTTGCGAAGGTTGTCCAGTTGACTTATGCTGGACGCCAGCTTGATTTTTTCATTGTCCAGATCAGATATCTTGGATTTTGCTTTAAGCACTTCGACTTCCATGGCTCCTTTGTCCTTCACTGCTTGCTCCAGTTCAATACGAAGAGAGTCTAGCTGTTGTTGAGTCTCTTGCTTTGAAATCTGGGAGTTGTGAAGCAACACTCTGAGCTTTTCAATCTCTTGTTGGAGATGTTTGTGGTCCCTTTCGGCTGCCTCTATGTTCTGGGAGCGCTCTGTGGATTTTTTCTCCAACTCCACCTTCATGCGAGATTCTCTCACAATGAATTTCTGCTCCATCTCGGTATGGACTAACTGCAGTTGTTTTTCATAGCCAGACTTCTGTTTCTCCAGTTTATCCTTCAATTGATCCAACATGCCTTTGCAGCTTTCAAGTTGGGCTTCCAGAAGTTTGGACCTCACCTGGGCATCAGAAGCTTCTTTTTGCTTCTTTGTAATGTCCTGTTGGGCTTGCTCTAACTGTATTTTCAATTGAGAGAGCTCCAAACTCAGAGCCTGGGCACTGAATGATTGTGTCTGACTCTTCTTGATGCTTTCTTGGGCTTGCTCCAGCTGCATTTTCACTTGAGAGAGCTCCACACTCAGAGCCTGGGCACTGGATGTTTCTGTCTGACTCTTCTTGATGGTCTCTTGAGTTTGCTGTAATTGCATTTTCACTTGAGACATCTGCAAATTCAAATTCTGATTCTTTTCAAGCACCATGTTTCTGTCCTTTTGAAGAGTGGACATTTCTGATGTCATTTGGTGTATTTTCTCATGCGCTGTGGTTTTCTCTTTCTGAAGAACCATAATTTCCTGTTTGAGGTTCAGTGTGTCTTTGTCTACAGTGGAGCTCATGTCTTTAATGACCACTCTGCTTTTCTGGAGCTCCTCTTCAAGGTTCTTCACTTTAGACTGACTGATGTTTGCTTCCTGGGTTACCTTAATAAGTTCATCTTTGGTTCTTCTCAACGTGGTACTCAGATTATCAAACTCACCCTTGAGTGTCAACAGTTTCTGGTCAACCATTTGCTTTTCCTTTTGCATAGAAAGGATGTCCTGTTTAAGATTTATTGTGATCTTTTCAGAGTTTCCAGTTATTCCTTTCATGGACTGTTTGCACTTCAAAAGTTCATTTTCAAGCTCATTCACTTTGGTAGCATATTTTTGCACCTCACCATTTTCCTTCTGCAGCTCTCCCATGGTTTTCTTCAAGCTCAGATTCAACTCATTGATTTCCATCTTCTGTTCCTGGACTCTCTGTTTCATGGTGTTTCTCTCATTGGAAATGGAGTTCAGCTCAGATTTTAGCGTTCTGATGTCTTTTTCATACGTGGCTATGTTTGCTGACAGGGTTTTGTTTTTTCAGCTCCAATTCAGCCGTTTTCTTGACCTCGTCATTGTAACCCCTTAGTTTCACCTGGAACTCGTGTGCTGTTTGAGTTGCCTTGAGCAGTTCCTCCTCAATGATCTTTACCTGGCCTTTTGTGCTCTCTGCTTGGGTCTTGTAAATGCTGATCTGCTGATCCTTGCTGCCCAGCTCAATATTCACTTTGTCCAGCTCTCCCCTCACACTCTTCAGGGAGTGCTCTGTCTCCATGTTCATTTTCTTGAGCTCCTCAACCTTTTTGGTCAGTTGGGTAACGTGCTGCCCACTTTTCTGCAGCTCCAGCTCAAGGTTTCTGGCTTTGAGGTGAATTTCCTTCTCAGACCTCGACTGTGAGGACATATTCTCTTTAGCCTTCTGTAGGTGTTCCTTGAAAGTGTCGGCTTCAGTCTTCAGTGCTTTGAGCCTCTGTTCGGCAAAAGTTTTCTCTTGCTGAAGTGATTCAATACATACCTTGAGATTTCTTACATCATTTTCTAAAGAACTATTTACTCGTGTGATTTCATTTATCTGATACTTAAGCTGGTCGCCTCCTAGCTGTGATGTGCTCAACTCGTCTTCTAAGCATCTCATTTTGTGCATGAATTCCTGTTCTATTGAGTTCTTCTGAAGAAGTTTCTCTTGGCTTATTTTCAGTTGTTCTTTTATGCCGTCCACCTCTGTCTTGTGGAAAATGGCTCTCTGTTCCAGGGTGGTTTTGTCTCGCTGCAATGACTTGACTTGTTCTTGGTGAACGTAGATAGACTTTTTCAGTTCAGAGCTTTCCTGTCTTATTTCATCTAGTTTCTGCCTCACACCATTTCTGTCTGCTTCCATGTCCGCCTGAAGTTTTATGAGCCTGTTATTTGAGTCATCCAGTAGCTCTTTGAACCGTTGCGCTTTCTCCTCTGACATATTCTTCTGCATCAGCATGCCATTCAACTCTGACTTCAGAGTCTTGATCTCTGATTCGGCTCTCTTCTTGTCCATCGTGAGCTCCTCCATCTTGTGCTGCATGACCTCAACCTCAACCTCAGCTTGGATTTTCTGGATGCTGCTCGACAAAGTGGATGACTTCTGCACTTTGGTGACCGTCACATGCGACTCATTCTGTTGCCCCTTGGTAACCGACTTGGCCAGGTCCAACTCCATACTGCGGACATGACTCAGGAGTTCAGCCTCTGCCCCCTCTTTGGTCTTCAGCGCCCGTTCCAGGTCCTGCACATCACTCTCCCTTCGTTTCAGGTGCTCTTCCAGAGACCGGCGAGCAGTAGTGCTCTCCTCAATGTTCCTCCTCAGCACCTGGAGGCTTTCCTCCAGGGAGGATCGCCTGGCCTCGGCCTGCTGAATGAGCAGCTGTGCCTGACTCAGCTCTTGCTCCATAGCTGCTTTGGCCTTCACCACACCCTCCAGTTCCACATGGAACTGTCGTGCATCAGTTTCAGCCTTTGTTTTCTGCTCAGTGACTTCCTCTATGGTTGTTTTCTGCATCTCAAGCTCTCGGCCTAAGATCTCCAGCTGCTGTTCTCTGTCAGACAGAGAGGCCTCCAGCTCCTGTACCTGTCGCTGTAGCCGGGAGATCTCCCCCTGGCTTGTCTCTTTCTGCAATTCTATGGTCTCCGTCCAGGTGATGTACTCAGCTCTCTCTGAGGCCTTCCTCCTCTACAACGAAAAACAGGATCATCCACTTGAGGAAGAGAGTTGGACAGTGTAGCATTCCAAGAATTGCCCACTTACCAGAATGAAGACAGATGAAGCTTGACAGAGATGTCCCCAACAGCAGCACTCAATAATGACAGCCGAAATGTGGAGCCAGAGTAAAAGGAAATGTTCTCACCAAAGATCATTGCCAAGAATGATACAAAAGAGTGCTTCTTTTGCATCGATTTGAGCTTGCATGCTGCTCGCAATAGCTTTATGTACGTAGAAATGTAGATTTTATTGATACTTCAAAATAACATCCTTTCATGACAGGGTAAGAACAGAAGAGCATAAATCTGCAGACACATTTTCACCAAGAACCGGACTATAAATGACCACAGGAAAATGCACAGGCATCAGACAGTTCAAGACAGCTGATATATAACAGCTGTATAAATCACAGTAAAATCATAATTTTATGAACCATACTTTGTATAATGAAAATTAACTATTATGTTAAGATATTAATATGCATTATAGAATGTATAGAATGTTAAATGGTTATGATCAATAAAAAATATTTTCAGACTTTTTCTGTTCATTACTATTCATTAGGTCCCAGATCATAATTTTTTACTCCTTCATCATGTTCTTACCTCTTCTTCCTCTGTCCTTTTCAGTGTCTCACTGGCAAACTTCACATACTGCGTCATCATCGTCACCAGTGTGGTGTAGCGTGTACGTAGATCCATGAACTGAAGACAAACCAATGTTTCAGTCAGTGGCATAGAATGTTCCATACAGCACTGTGAATTCTAGATTCGTAAAGCATGGCAATGTCAAATCTATACTAGATCACAAAAGTTTGTCACCTAAATGAGAATGTAATGTGGGTATAGGCACACTGTGTGAGCTTTGGAATAACTAACCTCCTGCAGGATAGTATCCGAGGAGCTCTGCATTCTTCTCCGTTTAACAGGAGACTTGTGTTGGGAGTCCACCATCGCTCTGTAGGTCATCATCTGTAGCTCATAGTCCTTAAAAAACAAAGCAATAACATCAGTATGATAATAACCACCTTTGGACCAAATGTATACAAACACCAAATCTCCAAAACTCCGATTAATTGCATCTTATAACTATACAACATACACCAATGTATTGCCACTCCATCCAAATTAAAACATGGAGTGTTTGAACAACACTGTCCATGAACACTATGAGAGAAAGTAATAGCTTACCTTAACTCCAGTGGAGTATTGTTCGGAGTATTTCTGACATTCATCAATCTTACTCTGTTTCTGCTCCATTTCAGACACAAGCAACTGGAAAACATTCAAACAAAATACTTTTCATGCCACACTTCCAATAAAAAAGTAGTAGAAAATGTACAAAATAGATTTACATTTAAAAAGCTTGTAAATGCTGCATCCTAAACTATAAAAAGGTGCATACATTCAAAATGTTCTCCTGTATATTATTTAGTTAATGTATTACCCTGTGGCAATGACTGGTATATTTTGTAAGGCTTATGATGTGTGAAGTGAGGGGCATAGTTTACCTTCTGTTTGTTTAGCAGCTCAGCCAGGGCTTTGCTATCCTCTGGCTGGTTCTCCTGCATCTTCATCTGAACAGTCTCCAGTTCAGTGGCCCACTCATCCAAACTGCCGTACGCATCTTTGTAGTACTTCAGAGACTTGCTAATACCCTCCAAGTCGCGGAGCCTATGAGGCAATCCATGAATATTGAATTGTCATTGAATATAAGTATAAAATTACATCCTAACATACTACCTATAACAACACATTTGCTTTACTATAGTTTTTAATGCTACCCAAGGATCTGCTCTCTACTGCCCAAACAATAAACTAACCGGCTTTTTATGTGTGTATGGACATGTGGTAAATAAACAAATATTAGAATAACAAACAAACAAATATTAGAATAAACAAAGATTACTCACATCTGACGTAATATGTAAAATATGTGTTAGCACATATTGTGCTAACATAATGTAGTTATGCCACAGCTTTTAATACTACTTAAAAAATGGTCAGGTCAAACCAACCTGCTCTCGATCTGTGAATGGACACTACTCCATCTCTCTCCCAGCTGGTCGGCTTTTTCCTTATGCCAGTCGAGGTCAAAGTCTCGTTCATTATGTGTTTTGAACATGCGGTCACTTATGACACGGGCTTTCTGTAGCTCGTCCTCAAGGTCATGGAAAACTTCTCTCTTTTCATCAATTTCTGAGCGCCACAGCTAAAAAAAATAAAATATTTTGGATTCATAGAGAAAACCAAAAAACATAAAATGCAGTCTGAAACCTGATATTGTGGGAGAATGGGAGTCTACACTACCTTCAGAGTGCTCACTATGTTTTCAATGGACTTCATGTCTGCGTTGAGTGCATCTTCCTCACTCAGTTTGGCCTCGTAAAGTTTCACTAACGACTCAGCATTCTGGCTGTGCTTCACCACCAGACTGATAGACTTCAGCCTGCAAGGTAAACAAAAACAACTCTTAGGTTATACCCAACCAACAATAACTTGCATTTATATAGCACCCTATCAAGGCCCATGGAAAGCCCAGGAAATCCAGTTGATTTTTATTGAGTTATCCAGTTGACTGATTACTGACAAATTGGGATCTTCTATTTAGTGCAGTCAATACTACTTGTCAAATCTGACAAACTTTTGCCTAATAGCTGTACATACTGTGAAGTGTACAGGGATAAAGTCAGTGGGATAAATTCACTCAGTTCAGTTTAGCTCAACACTCAAGCAAGACTCTTATTCTAGGTGCTAAACAAGCAGGGACACTTAATTAACTTGCAGGCATATGGCACAGTCCTGAGGGCTGAACATACTTCTCCAGGTAGATGCAGCACATGGAGTGGACGAGGCCAGTGGCCTGGACAAGGTTCTGCAGCTCCGCGGAGAGAGAGGGAGGGGAGGAGGTGGCCTGTCTGAGGAACAGCTCACATTTCTCCCTCATCACCTCGATTTCCTCCTTCAGCTGGTCCAGGTCCGCTTTCTTCTTCTGAGACAGAAAGAAAGTGGAAGAAAGAGTAAGACAACAACAAGTGACAGGGCAGGTTTATCTTCAATTATGTGGAAGAAAAGTACTAAAAAGCCATTTTGACTTTGATTCTCCAGAATTGTTTATTTAAAACAATAAGATACAGGCTATAGTTGTGTGTTTCTTATAGTCAGAGATACCTCTTGCTCAGTGATGCGCATGATGCTCTGCTGCAGGTCGTCTCTGTCCAGAGGCGTGCGGATCTGACGGATGAGTTGCTCCTCCTGGCCCTCCAGACGCATGCGGAAGTTGCGGATCTCTGAGATGAAGGTGTTGTACACAGACTCCTCGTGTTCCTCTGTAAACCACAGGGAGGAAGCAGTGAGCCACATGACGTATGGGTCAGTGAGAGTTACAGGGAGGATACTGGAGGAAGGGTAGGTTTTATTTTGTTCTTAGCACAAACTATCATAGACGCTTAACTGATACATTCACAGCAAATCAATGGCCTAAACTGGGTGTGAAAATTCTGTGTATCGGTAATCTCTTTTCATATGCATTAATCCACTGCTTGCCTCTAATTGCCGAATTGTTTGTAAACAAATAGATTATATATAAATAAATTCCTCCAGCAAACAGATTATCAACATCCCCAAATAAGTCAAATCTATGATAAACCCGACGTTCTCAGTAGTTCCTCAGATCAACCCTAATCTGCTGACTCAGGGACTTTAATGGGGCACCTTTAGAGTGGGATGGGGTGTGATATAAAACAGCTTGTGAAGCAAGGAATAAAACACAGACTCTTTCATGTAACCTAATCTAGTCACACCCACATCCTCACATACACATACACACACACACACACACACACACCCTGTCTTACCCACCACAGATATTCATGCCCTGGCACAATTGAGTATAATTCCAAAAAGTATTAACTTTCTGTCTAATAGGGTTAAGGAAGCATGTGTTTGCCTCGAGGTGTGGGTCCCGTCCCACTCTATCCCGCCCAACAAGAGGGGAAAAAGGAGAAGAAGGAGAAGAGGAAGAAAGCATTAAGCTCAAGCTCTTAAGAGCCAAGCTGAGCCTTGCCTCTCTCCGCAGACTTGAGCAGCTCCTCGTAGTACTCCTTGCAGGCCAGGACATCTCGCTCCAGCTGAGTCCGGTCAGCCATGGTGAAGACTTCGGACTCCTCGCTGTCCTCCAGGAACTCCTCAAAGTGAGCCTGGAGGCTGCTCAGCACCTGCTGATGTTCCCCTGGTAGCATGGTCTTAATCTGGGAGTCAGAGACAGCAACACGGTCACAGCTAAATACACTCATTACAGATCATTATAAATGTATAAAAGGATTTACACAGGGTGAATATGGTCGAAATGACCACATCGGTCTACCAAGAGA
Source organism: Alosa alosa (assembly GCF_017589495.1). NCBI lineage: Eukaryota > Metazoa > Chordata > Actinopteri > Clupeiformes > Clupeidae > Alosa > Alosa alosa. The sequence goes on along the minus strand of NC_063206.1, from coordinate 21,497,585 downwards.
TTTGTCAGTAGCCATATAAATATTTTGTATAAATGTATATGTAATGATATACTGAGACATAGTTTATTAATACAAAAGTAAAACTCTGGTACCACTAGTAGTTCCAGCCCATACGATTTGCTGTTTCTAGAATTCTGTATTTTTGGATGATTTATATTTCCATTGCAATGACTGACTGAATGTCTGAGGTAAATGCTGAGCTTCAGCTCTTAGGCACAACCATGACAGACAGATGCCACTGACTGCCAGTTTTCCTTGGGGTCCTCCTCCTACACTTTAAAGAACTATCCCTCTGCCAAAGACTTTCAGACATGTGGATCCAAAGACCAGGAGCATACCGAGGCAACATTGCTGTTCCGGATGGCATGGATGTCTGCCATCAGGTAGTGCCAGGACACCACACTCTTCATGTTGATATGGGACCGGTGCCAGAGTGCTAGAACATTCTGATATGTCTGCTCAATCCTAGGGAACAAAATAAAAACAAGATTAATATTAAACCTGCAATTTCAAATGCCATTTTAAACACCCTTGTTTGAACATGTTCTTTATTACATACAGTAGCTTTTTGTTTAGCATTTTACATAATCCACTTGCTAATAAACTACACCTCCCAGAATGCCTGTGGTGGTTGGCTCACCTGCTGGCCATGTCCGTCGCCTCCTTATTGGGCGGGGGGATGGTGAAGCACACAGAGGGCACCATCGCCTCATTTCCTGCTGGACTGATCACCTTCCACTTTGCCCGGTGAGTGTTACTGGCCAGCACACACTCGTCATCTTTATAGATGGTGATCTGTAAACATGTCATCAAAACACACGAAAGAATGTTAATGACCAGATATAAACAGGGCAAAATCTAACTTTATGACTGTGGTTAATCATTTTAATGGGCTTAATAGGTTAATACATCACTTTTATACACTAGAACTACATCTTTGATCATATGATGTGTATCTGATCATAACTATTCCTACAATCATAAGCAGTCTAACTAGAAGCTGTCCCATGCAGGCTAAGGCCCCGTGAGTCCTATAAAAAGCCGGAGTGTGGTGGCCAGCAGCTGTGAGTGAGTGCGGTGTAAGTGATACCTCTATCTGGCGGTAGTCACAGATGGCTTTGACAGGCAGGGACGTTCGGATGGGGCTGTCGGGGCTGCGCGGCTTCAGCTGGATCACGTCCTTGGCCCTCCGCACCAGGCCCGCCACTGTGCTGCGGTACTGCAGGAGCTGCTCCTTCTCATCCTGGGGGGGGGGAGAGAGAGAGAGAGAGAGAGAGAGGGATAAAGAAGGAAAGAATGTTTTAATCAGTATAAGAACACTTGATTTATTTTTTTCTCTCTATCCATTTTTCTCTCTTTCTGTCTATCTACCTATCAGCAAGATATCTGAGACTTCTCTGTCACCATAACGTTTACTGTCCAAATATAGGCTGCCAAACAGACAGATACAGTATCTGCTACAATACCCTCACTGAGAGATTATCATAATAAATGAGGGTAAAGAGAGGCATGCTCTCACCATGGACTCCTGGATTAGATCTTCAAGCCTGTGCAGGCTGCTTGTCCGATCACACCCATATTTCCTTTGAATGGCATCCTGCAGGCCCTTCAGGTAGTCAAGGGACTCTTTGGCTTCGCTGAAAAACTGTTGGAGGGCATACAATTTGGTTATGTCACAGCCGGAGTCGGGTTTTTTGTTTCAACACATATTTCATGTTACATAACAGCTAGAGATCCACCTGGAGGCCACTGTTTCAACTAGAAGCGAAATGAGATTTATTCACCTCGAAATAGACGCTATTCTCCTTCAGATGCTCCTCCACACACGAGCACAGCTGGAGGATCCAACTCCACTGGGTCTGCATGGCAGCCTTATACGCCTACACACACCCAACACACACACATTATACACATTAGAGAAATACCACTACACCAATTTTATACCGCTACTACAGGAAAAAACTAGAAAAAAATAATAATTGTAATTGTAGAATAAAATATTTAAGAAACATTGATTGACTCTGTATATCATTGATTGACTCTGTGTGTGGGTGTGACTAGATTAGGTTACATGAAAGAGACTATGAATAGCTCTTCCCTTTTGTCTGACTGTAAAGCTCTTTGTGTTTTTAAATTTACTGTACTATAGATATAAAAATAATTTGACTTGATTAATATACACTGCTCAAAAAAATTAAGGGAACACTTACAATTTTCCACAATTGTTAAAACACATTTTTTTGAAACCTTCCACCCTCTTCTCCATTCTCAAACTACATTCACAGAATGTCTGACAGTTCTTGCACACACTCGCCTCAAAAGTTTTACTTGTGGTCAGAACCAAACAGTGTCAAGAGTATCGATCCAGTGTATGATTGAAGTGTTCCCGTAATCTTTTTGAGCAGTATATGTTGCATGTGCTGGCTTTTGGTGAGTATGAAGTGTTTAAGGCAAGTCACTGATGGCAACGAAGTCTACTGATTGGCAAGGTCGCTGTGTGTCTCTTACTTCAATGGTGAGTCTTGCAGGATGGTTTTCAGCCAGAAGCGTTTCAGCTTTGTCCTGCACAAACTTGATCAACTCCTCCTTCTCGTCAAGTTCTCTCATCAGATCCTGCAAAAGGAAGCAAGCAACACTTGATACATCCCATACCACTTACTCATGTCACATAACCACAGTGACATTAACACCATGCAGGTGTTAACATGCAGATAGAAAGTGCTTGTCTCTGCATCCTGAAAGAGAACCTCATCTTATGTAATATGTCGACTTGACAGAGCAACACGCATGTGGTTCCTGTTTGGTTCCTGAGTCAATTGAACACTCTAAAACTATGAGTACTGTGAAAAATGCTTTTGACGTAAAGTTGAACTCCAAGAGTATATAACAGCATATTTGGATTGTCATGAGTTTGTGTATAAATGAGCAGGAAGCAGGAACTCACAGCATGGTATTCCTTCTTTTTGTTGATGTTGCTGTTGCGGTCACTCCAATCGAAGGCCACTTCCTCTTCCTCCTTCTCATTGAGCCAGATGAGCTCCTGGGTCGACCGGGAGACAAAGTCACGGAGACTCTCCAGGTGCTTCTTTCTCTCCCGCGAACAGTTCTGATGAACAATAGCAAGGTCACAACAAGGTCACTTTTAATTGTGTCTTCAATTTAAACTGAAGCTTGTTCTCATGTTTTTACATGTTTTGCTTAGTTAATGTTTTGTAAAACAAACTAATTTTGTTATAAGTCTGGGCTGCATTTATTTTCAGTTCCAAAATTAGGTATCTTTTAAAGGTCACCATTCATAAAATATAGTGATAGAATACACCAATGAAGAATGAATGGAAATGGCTTACCAGCAATTTCCCATACTGGTTCTCCAATATGCCCAGTTTCTCAGAGTAACTGGCTTTAAATGGCTGGTTCATCTGGATCTGTGGAAGACACATTTTAATTCACACATCTTAAATCACTCAAAGAGATTTAGAAGAGAAGGAGACACGTTGCTCCATGTTGTACCTCGCTAAGTTTGGCTTCCTTTAGGCTCATCTGAAATTCCTCTATCACTTGGTGAACACTCTTGTGATTTTCCAGATGTGATTCAACACTTGGTAGGTCGGATCCCCATTCTGCTTTATCCAGTTGGACCTTCAGAGAAAAAACCAAAGAGGATATTGCAAAAAAAATGCAAGGAGGATATTAATAATAATAGAGGATTATAGAGGATAATAATAATAATTGAAGAATATAATAAATCATATTTGAAGAAGCAATCCCATTTATTTATAATTAAATATACACTGTGTGTGTCCTATAGAACATCAACAAAATTTGAAAGTTGAATATTTGATCTGAAGAATTAAGATGCAGAATATTGAATTAACAACATATTAAACCTTTTAGTATGTAGAGGCCTTTACTGTAACTATGCACAAAAGCAAAGTAGAAGTAAACTACAGACTACAGAAATAATAAGAGCACAGATAAGAACAGGATGGATCAAAGGTTTGCAAAGAAGAGGTCTGCATATATCCCACGACATACTCCCTCATTATTCCTACTGTATATGAGCAGCCATCTCCGTACCTGCATCTCCTCCACCCAGTTGATGAGGTCCTGCACATAGCTCATGTTGACCTCCTCCTCGCTTAGGTTGGGGTCAGCGGACTTCACGAGGGGCTTGCGGATCTGCATCTGTTTGAGGTGCTGAAGAGTCCCCATGCCCATCCCTCCAACACCAAGACCACCACCACCGCCACCGCCTCCTCCACTAACGTAGGTCTGCAGGCCTGGGGTCATTGCCGGGGTCATGGCGGGGGTCATGGCGGGGGTTAGGCACGGCGTCAGGCCAGAGGCGAGGCTCCCGGGGGTGAGGGTGGCGGGGGTGAGCGCGGGGGTGAGTCCAGCGCTGAGGTTGGGAGAGAAACCTGAGTTTAAGCTCTGCGTGATCCCCGAGATCATCATCTTGGTCTGCTCCGTGGTGAGTGTGCGGCCTTGACTGTAGACCGACGAACACTCCGACCTGAGGGTCAGCAGGTCATCCCGAAGCTTGGAGACCCTGAAAAACATCAGAGACATTTCAAGTCAAATATTTACTAAATCTATCTAAAACGCACACCCAAAGTATAAAAAATGTGTAACATGTTTTGTGTATTAGTGAATAGAATACACTAATATATCCAATATACAATCTAATCTCTTGTGCTTGTTAATATAATGTAATAAGAATGCTGTTGCACCAAATTTCAATCAAAAGCTATTAATCAATAAAGGTAGCAAAAATTGAGTTGGAGTATGAACCTTTGAACAAGTTGATCAGCCAAGTAAAATTTGCCATCCAGGAGAATCTGGATGTCCACCACCTGCTGCCGCAGAAGGTTCTCACACTCCAGGAGATACCCCGCAATCTCCGCCTCATTCTGGAACTGGATCCCCGATTCCAACCGCTTGGCATCCTGTGAAACATGTGAATCATCAGAACACATCAGAAACCTAAACACTCACGATTCCTCACACAGTGTGAATGAGCATGTCAAATGAGCACCAGTTCAAGCCAAAAGCTTCAACTTCATCAGAGACAGGGATATGGAGTTTTACTGATAAGTGCATGTAATTGTGTGTTACTTACAGACTGCAGAGCTGTGCGTGCTAATGCTAGCTTGTCTTCACCGGCCACACAGTCCCGCTGCACTCTGTTTGCAATCTGTTGCAACATCTCAAGTCTGAAAAACACAATAAAATCAACATAATATGCATTAGGGTTATGTATTTAAAAACTGTGACACATACTTAAGCTAGCCTCACAATATTCGCCATTAGAGCAGTGTCCTTCACAGGTGTATTGGGACCCGTGACCTCACCTGGGCCCGTACACAGAGTCGTTGTTGAGATAAACGGGGGTGCTCGTATGAGCCTCCAGTGTCCCACACAGCAGGTTCTCCGAAGAGCCTATGCTGGCCAACGTGCTATTGCTCACGGACGTGATGCTCCCACAGTACACCAGGTTGCTGCTCATGGTAGCCGACCGCGGTACCTAAACGGAACGTGTGTGCCCTAACACTGACAAATCACCCGTGCCAGCACCTCCATCCGACACCGGCGCACCTGAACAGTACGTCCCCACGGTAACGCGAATCCAGGCGCCTATGGTGGCGAGCTCCAGCAGCACCTCTCCTTTATAGGCTCACTCCCCCTCAGACATGTCCAAACCGAAGCTCCCGCAGGAGCAAATGCATCTAGGTCCAACCCACTCTCACACACACACACACACACACACACACACACACACACACACACACACGCTACCTAAGAAAGCTTGCCTTAGGGTGATGCCGTTATGTCGCCTTTTTTGAAGATAATTCCCTACAGGTCGGGGCATTTACAGTCTGTGCAGGAGGGCCCTAGAAACTGTCATTCATCACTGCCAGCCCAGCTGGTATTTAACCCCTTTTCTGGGACAACGCCTACATTAATGGTGATTATAGATAGTTATACAAACAGTAAAAATATTAGGTGATTTCCAGACATAGTAAAGTCCCAAAATCTGTCACAACATCCATCCATGTGCACTTTCTGTATGTAGACAGCATTTAAATGCCGGCACCTACATGCTACTTGGGAACTTAATCACTTAATGGCAATTGCTAAGAAACTGATGATGTCTTTAGCTATTCCTCAACAATCTTTGTGTTTTAAGGCATGACAAATCCCAATCAATCAGCTGAATATACAATAAGTAGCAGTGTTCAGACATTATTTTGCTTGCTGTGTGTCAAAAATTGTCTACATTAAATACAACTTTTTCAAATAACCTTTCCAAAGGAAAATAAAATGCAATAGGTACAGTGTAAATTAGTGCAATAAATTAGTACAACAGGTTACAGTGACAGAATCTGAGGCTTTTCTCTAGTTTGAAAACAATCTGGTAGGTTACCAACCAAAGACTAAACAATACAGTAACTTCAACTAATCCACAAGTCCAATAGGATATAGTCTACTTAGGTGCAATAACACAGTCAAAATGACATACCGTAATTTCCCAACTATTAGCCGCGGCTTATACATTGATTTTGTACAATTTCTTCAGCTATGAGGTTAATACACAGGGACAGTTAATATGGTATTAATGTGGTTTTGCTTCTTTTAACTTGCATAAAACACTGTCCTGCGTCTTATACACAATGCGGCTAATACACAGGAAATTACTAGTCTCAGGAACATTCCAGAAGCATCCAAATACCACCACCTCTGCCCCATCAATCATATTAATGTCCAAGCACCACAAAGACTTGATTTTTATAAGCATGGAAATATACGAACCCCACAAAAATCACATTAGCAGGACAAAAATGATCATTCCGACCGGCGATCTTACAGTACCAGGTGCTTCACCACCAAAACAGCTGCCGAATCTGTATTTCTAATCAACGCAGACTTAAGGCTGGGGGGTTGTGGGGACGGATAGCGCTGCTGCAAGTCATAAATCAGACTGTACGAAATGGGCAGACACCAGCGACGGCGCCCGCAGGAGGAGCGGAGCGCTTCATACCTGTCCACTTCTGGCCTCAGGCTCTTCTCCCGCTCAAGCATGGCCACGATCAGCTTCCCCCACTCCTTCTCCACGTCGTTGGGATGGTAGCCTTGGGGAAGGTGGATACGACCAAATTCAATCCACACCTGTCACAAAGAAGAGGGAGTGAGAGAGAGAAAGAGGGAGAGAGAGTTTGAGAGCAGCTGGTCTACAGAAATGCTCTTACTTTGAAGCTATGAAGAGAAAAGCTCTAGAAAGCTCTCTTCAGCGAAAAGCTCTAGAAAAACTTGTTTTCTACCCACCTCTAACATTTTATACAGATGCTTGATCCTTGACTTCTCATTCTCCTTTAGTGGGATTTCACTCTCCTTAAACTGCAGATACTGTGTATAAAGTGCCTGGAAAATATTTTAAGAAATCAATGATTAGATTGACACTCCAAATTCACTAAAAATCTTTACTTTAAAAGCATACAGTACTCACACAATTATGATTCTCTGTTCATGTAGTGAATCTTAACAGACTAAGAGACTGTAGAGACACTAGCGCACCAACACAACTGCAATAATCCTGAAGTAGACACTCTTATATCTTCTAATTTTATGGACAGCGTTTAGACCCTGGCAAGTCTGCCTTCTAATTTTATGGATAGCATGTAGACCCAAGCAAGTCTGGGCAAACTGATATTCAACATGTATTCAATAGATACAGATCAGATTTAAATTTAGGGTCTAAGGCGCTAATTAATATCACTGAAATTTTAACATATACATCCACATTTAAACTCTATTCAACTTTCATTCTGAAATAAAAGTAAGAAAATTACTAAGATCACCAGATGATGGTTATTTGCAATGTTGCCATGTCACTGCATCTGCATATTAAACTTGAATGCATATCTAAGATGCATCTAACTGCTCTTCTCTCACCTTGAGCTCCACAGGGTTGTTGGGAAACGTTCTGTCAGACATGACAGCCACGTGATGTTTGATCCATTGGCTGAGGTAATTCACCATGTTCTGGTATTCCACCCATTTAATGTCGACATCCTGTTTTGAGGTGAAAACAAAACAGAAAAATAATTGTGAAAGAAACACACATCTTGAACGACGGAAGGAGGTATGGCTGTAAAGCAGCAACTATTCGGAGAGATGACAGCTCCATAATAAAATGTGATTTATGCAGGCTTGTTGGAATAGACCACCCTGTGCTTTTATAGACAATAAGAACAATGTAAACGTTACCATAACATTATATCACATATCATTACAGATAATCAGAAATTTGTGTGAAGTTTTCATTGCTATCAAAACAGACACATTCCTTGGCATTCCTAAACACGATTCATTTGCATCTCCCTCATGTGCTACACAGCTGAACCATGACAGTGTACCTTCAGGAAACATTGTTGGCAGTGTTCTAGGATTGAGTCCAAAAAAACAAACGCAACCTTTAAAAACTACACCTCTTCCCAACGAAACTACTGTTTGCCAAAAATGCCAGCCAACATCCACAAGGGATTCATTCTCCATTGGCCACATAATGGTGCAATGAAGTAAGCAAATAACAGCGTGCACATGGTGTTATTATGACCGCCGCGCAGCGAAGCGGCGGTCATATAGGTTTAGTCAGATTTTTTTTTTCTTTTTTTTTTTCTTTTTCGCATGCCCAAATTTCCGTCAAGGATTCCCGGGACACTGAAAGACCGGGGTACCGCGAAACTTGGTGGGCATGTAACCCCACATGGATAGCATGGAACCATCGTTTTTCGTTTTGATCTGTAGCCCCCCCGCTGGACTGGACCCCCCGAAAGGAGGGTAGGGCAGACACAGTTCTCTGTGAATATCTTGAGAACTGTAGGGCCTAGGATGACCATTTTTTTCCGTATCTTTGCCTCCAGGGGACATGTTAACCCATTTCATGTGCACACATGTGCACAAACAGATACACACACACATACTTTCACAGTAATCATACGTATGACACATACTCACATAGTAGACATATGTACGCATGCATGCACAGGCACATACGCAGGCACACACACAAGCGCACACACACACACACACACACACACACACACACACACACACACACACACACACACACACACACACACATTACATAAACATGTTCATGCACACATGCACACAATTCTAGAATTTCGAACAGGCAAGATGGAGGTGGGGTTGTTTAAAATGAATTTTACATGTGAAATCTATGAACTAATCATGTTTTGGTTTTGTTGTCTAGCAGATACCAGTGAGAATTGAGTGTGAATAATGGAATTTAGTGAGACAGTTAGAATTATATAGGCCTTTCAGCGTGATTTATTTTTGGGGAAAAAATGTGCTGGACTGGGCGGCGGTCATATTTTGTACCGCTCTGCGGTACATCTAGTTTGAAAACAGTCCGTTGGACTTCACAGCATATCACACGCAATGGTGCTTCTGATCATATCACGGATCACTGCTGAGAAAGCTGTAAAGACTAGCTAGTGTTCCGCTAGCTCTTTCACAGGCAGCTTCACTCCATGAAGACTGTGGTTTACATCTTCACACAGCACCTCATAAAAGTTAGACTTATCAGCTTGTTCCCTCGGCTACTGACTAAACAGCAGAGCTCAGAGCAGCCAGACCACATGTCTCCTACCATTCTTCCACCAAAGTCAGTGTAAACAGTCTTTTCTCATGACCAGTAAACCACATGATTATAGTTGCATTCCAGCTGAAAATTGTGGTCTTAAAACAGTCCATGAAGTTCATTATTCTGTAAACGTGTGATATAGTCAAATGGTCTTTAAAAGAAATCTTTGTACTTACATTTGCACTGACACCTTCAGCCCCCTCAGGTACTTTTGGGAAGACATCATACAGTGTTGAAACGTAGGTAATGACAGATTTCTCGTCTGGAGTTTGTACATCCACATCTGAAAGACACACCAACAGACACACACAGAGTTTTACCCAAACTTCTAGAAGTTTCTATTGAGAGAGTATTTGAATATAGTCATGCAATCAATTCTTGGCATTGGTGAGTTATTCCCAATGCCACTTACCCTCTGGGTCCAGTAATCTGGCAACACCGAGCTGCTCGGCCACACCGAACGCTTGTTCCAGATTCGACCTGCTGGTCTGCACTGACACTCTGCTTATGTCAATCAGGTCAGGCCTAACACAAGAGAGATAAATAAGTCATCTTGTTACTGAGGGTCCACAACAAACAAAGCACTGGAATTTTAGCATCATCACAGGAACATCACAAAAACACAGTGGTGCTAGAGAGCATGAACAGAACAACTTGAAATGTGATCCAATATTTATCTAGATATGACAAAATATATGGCAGATTTTCAGAAACATCTCGTAAGGAGCTCATACATTTTCTAAATCCATAGCACCTCCTAGAATCATAACACTACAGCCTACCATATGTATATAATAAGTGATTTTTTTTCCCAATGATGCACTGCAGTGCATAGCAGCTGTGCATGATTCATCTATAATAATAATACACTGCTATATGCACCATTAATACCATTCTGATTATGGTTATGTATGCTTTCTCATCTAGAACAGCCACTCCACATGACTGACTGAAACATCACGTCACCCTTCATTTGTCTATAGTCGTTTTTAATTCTCACACACCATTGTCACAAAGACGAACGAAAAAAAATTGGGACAAGGAAATAATGACAAGGCACTCCAGGGGACAGTAAACACACAGAGGAAATGCCTGATGTGTTCCTGATGCCCCAGCCAGGTCGAGTCAATGTGTGTTTGCTTTGGAGGTCAGCTAGCCCGACTCCGACAACAGGGTTTAAGGGTCAGTGGAAACTTTCCACACCAAACCCTAAGCTGTTTGCAGACTAAAGCGGTTGCTTATGCATCCTTGAGATTATGTGTCGGCATAATAACACAGCCTCCTAAAGAGAATCAGCACAGATTGTGCAGAAAGAGAGAGAGAGAGAGAGAAAGAGAGAAAGAGAGAGAGAGAGAGAGAAAGAGAGAGAGATGTCCAACAGCAAGGAACAGAAGGCCTAATTTTTCGTCTCTGGTTTCTAGGGTAGCTGAGACAAAGTCATTTCCAATGACATCGAAGCTAAACCCAAACTACTGCTCACAACACTCCTGGTACAGTACAGAGTGACATTAAAATGAGGTACAAGGGGCAATGTGACGAATCACAAATAGAGCAGCAAAAATGAGGGCACGCAAAACTCACTTACAGTACACCTTCCTTCATCCCCCATTATACAACATAACCATGTGATTAACTTGAGATAGTGGGGGCGGACCATACATAGCCATAGCCCATAGCCATATTCCAATAGCTTTAGCTGACATGACAGTTATTATAGAATGACATAGAAATGTATCATTACCTACATCTGTAATTATAGTTATTGCTGAAATGACATATGTTGAAATGAGATATATGTTGAAATGAGATATGTTAAAACCGTTAGTAATGATACATTCATCATAAACTGTCATTGCATTGTGTGTATGTGGTGTGTGTGGGGGGCATACAGACAAGATAAAGTGAACATGAAGTTAATACATCTACAAACACACTTATTACCAAAATTCCTTCAGTATTGCTATCTGTGAGCCAGACAGAGTGGCTTGTTGGCCAACATAACATGGCTCAGGATATAACAGATATACCATAGGCCTAACCATAGTGTTGATAAGGCAGAAATGTATAAATAACCAATAATAACAAATACATTCATATTTGCTGACTACTGATTGTGGGATGATTAACTTTTGCTGGTAAAAGCCAACTATCTTCCAAAGCAAAGCAAACCATGCCAATAACTGAAATTAAGTTTGTGTAACTACTGGTAAATGCACTTCATTTTCACATGACTTGATAAATGATTGATGCTCTACTAACCACTTAGCACACATCGCTACACACCCTCACATGTCACGTTAATCATTCTCCTTGTGTGTTGTTGTTCTGTGTGTATGCATAAGCCACCTGCAATTGTGAATTTTGGATTATACCAATAGCCCTAAGGGCTGGAAAGGGCTGGAGCATGGTGTGTGACTTCTGAGGAATGGTTTATGACTATAAAATAATAATAAGAATGCGAATGATTACCAATCTGAACTTTAATAAAAAAAAATAGGCCTAATCAAAAAAGATCAAGATAGGCTATCAAACATTAGACAAAGGCCACCGGCCCCCTCATCTTGTGGCATCATGTTGCTGCCTCTGGCCATGACAGTTACCTGTATTTGTGAATGATGGCGTTGAACAGTCTTCCATCCCTCCAAGAGGTAGTGAAGTTGTCACAGCGGACGCCCACATAGCCCTCTGTCATCTGCTGAGACCAGAGCAGCAGACGCTCCTTGGCTGTCATGTCCTCGGACTCTCCCGTCACATGGATGTCCGAGATCTGTGGAGGGGACAAGACAAGAATACACTTAATGATTGATGTGGAATCAGTGGGGGACAACGATATGAAGATAACATAAGATAAGATAAGAAGAATTTCAGATATACACGTGCTATAGGCAGCGGCTAATCGACAACCAAGCCTATTTACCATCACAAACAAAATCACCAACAAAGCAACCTTTATGGGCAAAAAACATCACCAACAGTACAGCCTTCAAGACCTTTTCACTGGGATCATTAAGAAGGCACCTTCCTTCATCAGTGCTTCATTGAATTAGGCCCCCGACACCTCCAGAAGGCTCAACAGTGGTATCCGGCATCCCAGACCACCCCCCTCCACACTTATGATGAGTTCTCTACTAACAAATACCGACACATTTTTCGGTCAAGAGGAAGAACAGGCATAGTTTTGTAGTTTTGCTGTCTTGGTAATAAAGGCATGATGAGGTCAAATGAGGCTGACATGCCAGAGAGAGTACCGATTCTATGCAAACCTGTTGGCAAGCTTCATTTACTCATTTATTCAGTCAGTCAGTCAATCCATTTTAAGCTCATCGCCAACTCATTTGAAAAAAAAAAAAACCCTCTGCGAGTGGTTTTCATAATATGCATAACTATGTCAAAAATGAATGCTGCTTCAGTCCAACAAAAACAGGAAAATGGGCCATGCAACGCCCTGCATGACAGACAAACAAAAAATAGAAGCAACAAAAAAAAACTCAACTTCTTAGCCTACTTTTTCCACTGATCAAGGTCACTGAGTGCATTGCACTGGGTGTTTTTCCTTTCAAAGATGCTTCATCACTCCACTAAAGAAACTCTCTTGGCCCCCCATCTATCAGAGCTGAGGCAGGGAAAATGCAACTCGTCAGACCTGAACCCTCCAAACCAGAGAAAATATCACATTTCACAGGGATTGTTGAGCATCAAACAAACACGATCATGCAGAAGTCTTTGGCGGATGTCATGACACTCATCACGTTCATTGCAGGACCCATATGAGGGCATAAGGATTTCATTACATTTCTATCACCAGACACTGGGAGGACAACGCTCACGGCTGCCACTAGGAAGCAACCATCCGAGGGCAAATTGCTCAAATTAGCTGTGCGACTAACAAAATGCTGGCCAAGCAGATTTGGTGGGGAAATAACCGCTTAACCTAATGCCTTTTCCATTCCACTCTAGTCTGTAGCATCAGAGGCCTGGTCTACACCACATTTAAAGAAACAGCACAGATCCAGGTGACGTCATTCATCTACAAAAAATAAATAATTTTACTGTAATTACAAACCTTAGAGAGATAATTACTGTGCTGTGGTAAGCCGGCCTTTAAAATGAACATCTGACAATAAGAACTTTTTCAACACTCCCTGTGTTATTAGGCTGCAAACTGAGCTACCATTTGACTGGATCTAAACCCAGCTCTGTTTGCAATTATAGAAGGCCTTTCCTTTAGTATGGTTTCAGGGAAAGCTGGGCAATTGAGACAATAGACGTGGAAAGAAGGTACCGTGCAGCCAAGACAGAAGCAGATCAACACTTTATGACCCCAAAACGGAACTCATTCCTCATTCAAATACATGAGGAATAGAATAGAAACTGCCTGGCTATATTCTCACTTTCATTTGTCAAGATGTGACTGCTATTTCACTGCTTACAGAGTAGTCCAACGATAGCACAGCAAGCTTATAATGCACATCAATGATTAGAAATTCTAGACGTGTAGTTATGCACTAACCAGGTCCTGATGCTGAACATATGGACGCCTGGTGCTTACATTACCTCAGAGGGTTTGACGGTCATGTACTTGACTGGTTTTTGGATGCCGTCCAGGGAACCCTGGGAAACGGAAGCATCTGAGCATGTGTGTGCCCTCCTCCGCTTCCTGTGAACTTGCGTGCTCCACATGAGTCTGCGGAGACCCTTCACGTCCTCTAGCATGCGGTCCTCTGCGTCCCGCTGACCGGCCCGCAGCGTCCGTAGCATGTGCTCAACAGCCCCGAAACTGACCGCCCGCCGCAACTGCCTCTGCAGGAGCCGGCGCTCCAGCAGGCTGTCCTTGGGGGCCACGCGCCGCGAGGTCCGGGTCACGCCGTGAAGGTTTCGCTCCACGGCAGCGTCCGGTTGACCGTCCACATCGTCGCCGGCATCGCTCGACCGGCGCGCTCCGTGCGCTAACGCAAGCTTTTTCCGACACGTGGCTGAAGCTCCTCCGCGGGATTTGGAGACCACGGGAACCTCTCCAACATAAACTCCCTCGCTGAGGCTGCCCAGTTTGGGCCTTGCCGCCTCCGTCTCGCGGGACCCAGCGGCCCTCTCATGGCTCTCGGGAGCCTGGCCCAGGGGAGGGTCCTGCTGGGCTTCGCTCTGGACGCTCTCCCCTCCGCGGCTCTTCAGAGAGTCTCCGGGCTGGAAGTCGCCCGACTTGCGCTTCTTCCTCCTCTGGAAGTAGCGGCGGCCGCCGCGCAGCTCCTTGACGCCCGGCGTGAGCGGGGCCTTGTTGGGGTCGACGTAGCACTCCTCCTTCGGCCCACGCACGCAGCCGCACATGTTCCCCATGGCGGACTCCTCTCACATGTCCCGCGTTCCCACCAAACAAACAGCCAGCACCGTTCTCAGCCAGTGGAACTCCGATCTCGCACTGCCCACCCGCCACTCAGTTTCTCCGGTTCTCAGCGCACACAGACTTCTTATTCCACAGGGAGATGGACATTTTTCCCTCTCCTCAGTCAGTGAGTCAGTGAAAGAGAGTCAGTGAAAGAGAAAGAGAGAGGGGGAGAGAGAGAAAGAGAAAGAGGAAGGGAGAGGTGGCAGCCAGCCCGGTCAACCTCACCGCCCAGCACACTCTCGTCAGAGCTGGCGTCCCTTCTGGCTGAAGCTCCGTGTGCTAACTCCCTCTGGAAGAGCTCTTGAGGCGCCCCAGGCAAGCCCCCTGTGCCCTCTCTCTTTTCCTCTTTATGCCCTTTCTCTCTCACTCTTTCACTATGTTTGTCTCTTTCACTCTCTCTTTCCTCTCTTCGCGTCAAACTCCACTGCGACTGCTCTGCCTCTCAGACTGCCCAGCTCAGACTGCCCCCTCAGCCGGCAGTCTGGAATCTCAGCTGACCTTTGAAACTATTCCCTTTGCCCTGCTAATCCAAAGCTAACGTCATAAACATGGGCCGGCGAAAAAAGAAATCAAGTTAGAGGGAGCGTTGCCGAAAGAGCCTAGTCCACGCCTTTCGCTTCACCGGGCTTTGCTTCTCTGACGGAAAACAAAATTGCAACCAAGCCGGTCGGTGTTCTTCAGTTATAGCATAAACAGGCGCACTCCTGTGCCGCGGCTGGTGTTGGGTTTCCCCTGAATGTGCGTGTCTGTAACTAAACAGTCTGAAGCATGAAAGAGAACAGACAGGAAAAGAGAGGGATGAGAGGGGGGGGCTGGGGCAGTAATGCTCTCTCTCGCTTTCTCTCTCTCTCTCTCTCCCTGCCGCCCACTGTCCGATCGCTACGGTTCAGCGTGTGTGAAACCTTTGCTCAGCAAGTTCAGGGGACGGGGGACGGGGGACAGGGCGATATGGGACGTGCCAGTCACAGACGACTGTGGCCTATCATGGGCTCTTTAAAAATAACAGGAGCTAGCGTGGGCCGTGTAAGCATGTCACAGGTTACAGCGCCCCAGCCAAAGGCGCCTCTAATCAGGAATAATGCAACCCACAAGGCACAGTGCAGGGCTCAAGTCCGGAGGTTTAAACTAAACAAACACAGATTATCATCAAGCACCATTGACTTTCATCAGAAGCCAGTGACGCACTTGACCCTTCCCAGAAATAAACATGCACAATATCACCCGGCCTTATCATGATCTACTGTATGTCTACAATAAAATTTATAACACAATAAAAAAGGATCAATTTCATGAGGTTGTATTCAATAAACTTTGGATGAAGCATATCACATGCTCAGCAAATGATGGTATCTTGTATGTTGCATTCATTGGAAAATCTCTTCCCAATATGCCAATTGCAAGAGCCTCAGATGAACCTATAGTTTTGTATCAGCTGTGGAAGGACTGGTTATTGAAGGTGTAGAAATTACTTCACTGCGTAGCCAGGCTATAAATAACCCCTGTCACAGGGCTGTGCTACTATTCTGAAGCCGGTGACATTTCCTCTGAAGGTTACCAGCTACAGGAGCGTCCAGTTCAATACTACCTGGTGCCCGCCACAATACAGAGAGGGGGAAAGAACCGAGTGAAGTACGCAAGGAGGGCTGCTGAGGGAGTGGTGGCAAGAGACGGATTCTCTAATGACTTCATGTGGCCAGCATGGCAGATGTAATAACCGAGAAATGAAATCCTCATATGCCTGTCACATTCGGTCAAGATGACGTTTGCAATAATGTCTCGACATGGTGGCAATATCAAATCAGACAATGTGCCGCATCGTTTCTCCAGGTTCGCAGCTCCTGGCAGACATGACATAACAGCATTCCGCAGGTGTACAGGAGTAAGAAAAGAGTGAGACATAAAACCAATCACTCAAAACTACTGTTACCGTGGTACAGACTTTCTCCGTTTTCTTATCAAGGCCTGTTTATTGCTCATTGGTCCATCGCATGCTAACATCTAAATCTAAAATTAGGTTAAAATTCTTGAAACAGCAATTGATGTTGCATCTTTATAGCATAAATGACAACAAACATGAAACTTCACACTTGACAGTTACCACTGCATATGGCTGCAGCTACAGTAAAAGGCCACGCCCCTTCCTCAGTCTTTAGCTTGTGTACATAAAACAATATGATACCAACCCTGTCAAGGAATTATTTTGACTTGTGTTCGACAGCCTACCATTTTCTTGACCCAACTGAAACAAATTCACTAAAGTTGCAAAGTAAGTAAACCAATAAAATCCAGAAGTTTAACTCTAGCCTTTTACACAATAAGCACACAGTTCATTTAGACAGGGCTGCACTACACAAACACGAATTAGCCATTAGCCTCTACAAATCACATCCATATTCACAAAGTGTGTTACTAGAATATGGGACCAGAAAAAGGGTCATCACTGAGTCAACCATTTGTCAAAAAATGGCCTTAAAAATGTGTTTCTCCTGGCGCTGGAAGAATGCCAGAGTGGGAGCAAAACAACTCCCAGAGTGCCCTGCAACCCTGAGTGAGTCAAGAGGCAACAGGCCCCCCCTCTCTCTCTGTGCTCATGCCCGACGGCTTGCGTGAGTGACAGGGGCAGGTGCTGGCAAACGTCACCCAAGCTACCTGTCAATCTGTTTTATGAGCCCATGCATTATAAAACATACTTTCTCCTCACTCTCTCTGGTTTTCACTCTCTCTCTCTCTGTCTCTTTTTTTTTTTTTTTCTTTTGTCCTGCAGCATCAAATTCTTTATGCCATGATTGCCATCGTTTCTGGGTTTTTTTTCTTGCTTGCTTGCTTTATCGAGGACAGTGTGGGGAGAGTGGGTCGTTCCAGTGTCACAGCAGATGCCTGAGGAGGAGTTGAGACATGCTGCTTGGACAAACTCCCTGCATTCCTGACCACTCAATGGGCGTTGCAGGGCCTCGCACCCTGTCTCTCAATAAGGCACTATTCGCTCAAACAGCACTGATATCACCCCACCCCAGCCTCTCCTCTCCTCTCAGGGTCCCAGCAGCAGTAAGCTGAGAGTTTTAAAGCGCTACTGCAAGCATTCTTGCCTCATAGTGCAACATGAAGTGAAGCCTGCAGACAGAACCAATGATATTAATAATCCATTGCGGAGAGATGGGGGGACGCAGTGTGTGTGTGTACGACGTGTGTGTGTGTATGTGTGTGTGCGCATGTGTTTGCAGAGGGAGTCAGAGTACAGGCATGCAACGCTAGTATGTTAGAGGGAATGATGCTTCTCTGAAGCTCAGGCCATCCAAAGATAATGTGGGTTTGCCTGGGATTAGGGAGAAGAGTGGTGACATTGTCACAAAAATGCAGACTTGTATCAAGATAGAATTGCAACTGCAGCAACACAATAAGCACTGCATGCCTGTGTGTGTGTGTGTGTGTGTGTGTGTGTGTGTGTGTGTGTGTGTGTGTGTGTGTGTGTGTGTGTGTGTGTGTGTGTGTGTGTGTGTGTGTGTGTGTGGAAATGAGCCAGACAGACTGTGTGTACGTGGCACAACAACAGCAGAAATGGTTACATTTCATTGCAGACAGTTAAAACATGGCTAATGGATGACAGCATAGACTCAAAAATAGACTCACTGCAGCAAAAAAGACAAAAAACAGCTGTCTGCATCAGTTCTGAGAGCTAACTATTCACATTAAGTATGTAGCAGACTGAATGTGTTTTCAAACCACATATGCCTGATAAGGCAAAATCAGAATCAGCTGGTTTCTCCTTGAATAAAGGTCCAATCAAGGCTCCAATCAAGATATCAAAACATACTAGCCATAAAAATAACAGATGTGTGCATGCTACACAGTTTCAATTGAAATGTACACACACTAAGTATCAAAATGATCTTTCACTCATTTCACTTCTTACGTTCTTGTCAGTTGGACACTACTGTGGTAGCATTGACTTGAGCCAGACAATAAATTAACAGTTAATGTTCAAAACTGGCAAGTGTGGCCTAATAATCACTCCCAGCTCCTTTGCTTCACCTTAGTCATCATTCTCAACCCTTCCGGTTCCACCCTTCCATCCTTCTGCAGTGTCCTTCTGAGCCAGACACACCCTAATCAAACCCCAGCATTTGGACATACTTAATTACAGGGCTATTATAAACTACAGTTACATGATGATCTAAGGTGTTTCTGCCAGCCACCACATCAAAGCTAAAACCACAAAATGGACAACACCCAGACGATTTATCTTATTCATTCACAGGGCACACAGTCAAGCTGATATAATAGCATTGATTTCCATGGAACTTGAAAGAGCAATAGTGTTATAAAACCATTACTTCTAACACTCCTTTCTCTATCATTAAGATATTTAATTGCGTGACTCTGTTCATGACACCTATGTAATGTTTCTACATGAAGATTTAGGCATGGAGTGTTATTGTCCATCCCCCCACCCCCCCAGCAGCAGGGGCTCTCTATTGGATTACTCTGACCTCTTGTGGTGGGAGGATGAAATGCAGTTGATTTTTTTTTTTATCAAGTGCCCCGCAGTGTAATACAGGCTAATCCTGATTCACAAGCAGCTTAAGCCACACGCAAGCTTTCCAGGCCTGCCAGCACAGCAGAACCAAGCAGTGCCACACTAAAAAATCATGTCATTCACTTGTCTATAGGCCAAGCACTGTCAAGATTTCACTTTCTCCACCTTCAAAAGTCAGCCCATCTTTTTCGGTGAGCAACCACGATACAAATCATACAATCAATTAAAAAAAATGTTAACAGTTAAATATATCATTAATATCATCACTTCTTCATCCATAGCCATATATACATGCAAGCAGATAAACAGAAAGATATATAAATGTTAACTTATAGATAGTCAAATATTTCATTACAATTTTTATAATATGACTCCTCAAGAAACAATTTGCCTCTTTTCTCTTGTCTCTTAAAACACCAGCCATAGAAAATGTGTCATAATCCTGACCTACCTGAAAGTGCAGAATTATGGTCCATATTAACCCCAACGTCAGTTTGGGATTTCCGTCTGTGATGTCATCATTCCTGATGTTCACCAGTTTCACCTGGGTCAGCAAAAGAGCATGTGTGAGAAGGACTTGACCATTCAACACCACTTGCATAACCAAGACCTTGAGAATATGCTCTTTCTATAGTGTTTCTATACTGTGCAATATAATAATGAGCAATTTAAAGATTACTAGGCCTCAAGACAAGCCACACATATAAAGCATCAGTATATTAAAATATCACATCACATTGATATGATATTTAGTAATAGCAGTTTCATGGATATTTTAATTATTTGGGCTCTCTGAACTCTTTAATCAATGTCTGCCTAAGATCACTTGATAGCAACATTGTTTAAATTGTCTATGTTCTACCACAAGGGGGCAGTAAAAGACAGCTCAATAAGTCAAGTCAGAATATTGTCAAATGCATCTGAGAGGAGAGGAGACTGTTGTCCTTTTACTGACATAACTAAATTTCCGTAAAGGAAAAACAACTATAAAAGAGACATACTGCAAAGCATCCATTTCTCAGCACATAAGTGGTTAAAGAACATCCTGTAATCTAAACATGACTTTGTCAAACATGATTGTTAAAACATCTACAGTTGTTTACGCGGAGACGCAGGATACAATCTGTCAGTGTTGAAATCAAGATCAAGTTTTGTGCTAATAGGCCAAGTGTTAATTGTCGAACACTAATGCAGATCAAACTCCGCTGAAAGAATGACACCGAGTGTTAACAGTGTGTCTTTGTGCACTCACACCCATTCTCTGGCTCTGCATGGACTTGGCAAAAACGCTAATGTCCCTTTTGCCCCGTCATGTGACCATTCAGAGCCGTTCACTATCAGCAAGTGAAAAAGAAAGTGAAAGTGCTGTCCAGTTGGTTAATGAATATGAATGGCCCCGGTGAACTGCCAGCAACGCTACAAAAGGAGCAGGCAACAATGAGATAAATGGGCGGTTTGTATTGGAATGTGAGAATCCTTTGTCTGCGGGCAGGGACCACTGTCAGTGATGTAATCTCTCAGAGGGCCTGCCTGCCTGCCTGCATACAGAGGCGAGGCCACGGACTGCATTTCCCATCATTCTCTGATTAAACTGCCGGGAAGTCTGACTGGGGGAAAAAAACACTCGGAAGGATTGGTGACTACTGTACATCATAGCAATATTCTGTTGCAATTATCCCCCAGCTCTCAGCTCTTAGCAGTGAGGAAATGAGCGCCTCACTGACATCTGATCTGCCTACTGCCTACTGCATTCATGATTCAGCCAATACATCACAAAGGTATCTGGCAGGAGTGCAATATATGTTTCACTGAAACCTCTCAGGAAAGGTGAGGCAAACATTTTGGTTAAAACATGTATGGCCTTGTTGTGGGACAAAAAGCGATCAGACGGATTTAGAGGGTTTTGCATCTGAACTCTTCACACATGTGTGAAGAGTTCAGATGCAAAACCCTCTAAATCCGTCTGATCGCTTTTTTATCAGGCTCCTACAAGTATACGTTTTTGCCTACAAATCAATATTTCAGACCAGGAAGAGACTGGTATTAAGCGGGTTTTGAAGTGAAATGATCATTTTTGACAGAGGTGGCACTTAGAGGGTTTTGCATCCCTTTATATATAACTCACAATATATTGCATTAGTTAGCCTACATTAGCTAAAATGCAACATAGACAGAGTGCTCAGTACTATGCGTAATCTATATTTATACTGAAGTGCTCTGTCTGAAATGCATTGTAATGTAGTAGCTACCTTATCATTGTCCATGGCTGATAGTCAAACAAGCCCCCTGATTGGTGTGCAGCGGCTGGTCTTACCTGTCTCCTTTTTAAGTAGTCCAGTGCTATCTGTACATTCTGGAGTCTGTGGAAGCGCATTCGGCCTTTCTCCCGAGGCTGTGGGAAGAGACAGAGAAGAGGCCAGGAGGCGTCAGACTGCATGTGATGATGAAGAAAGCAACAAAAACCTCTCCTTATCACTGGTCCCTTACCAGAAGGATTGAAGACGCACCACATCACGTGTGTGTGTGTGTGTGTGTGTGTGTGTGTGTGTGGTGGTGGTGGGGGGGGGGGGTAGAAGGGAGCCTGCACACCTTGAGAGGTTGCAGGTGCAAGTGCAGCTTCGGCTATTTCACAAGGAGCTGAAGAGCAAGAAAAAGTAAAGCACAACACTGCATACTCAACAGATCAACCAACGTTTCGGTCAGTCAGGCCTTCATCAACAGAGTTGGACTTTTCTTTTTCTTGCTCTTTTTATCCATTCCATACCAAAAGCAGAGTGAGAGGAATAAGGTCCCAATTAAGTGTGCATGAGGCGCATCCTCGACTTCTAGTGCCCTCTAGTGTCAGTCCTCCAAAATAATGTGATCATTTTAGGCTATGTTATCCTACACAATACACAATCAGTGGTGGCATAGCAACAAAACAAAATCAGTTGTGTTAAGCTCACCAAGTGGAATCCTACAGCCCTGCAGCTTTGAACTCTACAGGTGAGGAGGGAGGGAGGGGAAGCTCTGGTGGCAGGAAGGCTGAACACCACATGAGCTAAAGGGAGAACCGTGATGCCTTGAGGAAGCAGAGAGGCAGCCGAGCCAACGGAGACAGGAAAATAAAAAAATAAAAACACGTGGACAATGCTTGTGCCCGAGTGTGAGGCAGTGAGATGGAAAAATGGCATGGCAGCCCACTGACTGGCTGACTGGTTGGCTGGCTGGCTGGCAGGCAGGCGACGGGATACAAGCCTCCGAGCGGGAAGCACTTCACTGAGGAAAACCCTCCACTCAGTCACAACCCCCTCCACCACCCTCAGGGAGGAGACCTTTCCTACCCCTACTTCATAGCTCTGTGAGATCACTCTAGACAACTGAGAGTCATACCAGCACTTCTGCATGTGAGCACATTTACTGTACATTGTGATGATAGAGATGACTGGTGAATTGTGAAGCCATTACATAAAGAGGTCCTCATACACCATCAGAGCGTGGATGTGAGGTTGCGTGCATATCTGTGTGAGTGTGTGTGTGTGTGTGTGTGTGTGTGTGTGTGTGTGTGTGTGTGTGTGTGTGTGTGTGTGTGTGAGTGTGTGCGTGTGTGCGTGTGTGGCTGCATGATGCAACAAGCGCTTACGAGTGGAAATAAAGGCCAAGGCTTAACTCCCAAGCAGCAAGTGCCAGTTGACTTCTGAGCCTCCATGCAAACAATAATGAGAAAAATGGTTGATTCACTTGTTCATCGATAAGCACTTTCTTGTTTCTGCTTTTATTTCAGAAATAAATGAAATGTTTCAAAAAATTAAAAAAATAAAAGCAAAATCAGACCTGCAGGTGTCATT
This sequence comes from Alosa alosa, assembly GCF_017589495.1. Taxonomy (NCBI): domain Eukaryota; kingdom Metazoa; phylum Chordata; class Actinopteri; order Clupeiformes; family Clupeidae; genus Alosa; species Alosa alosa. Next base: position 21,474,177 of record NC_063206.1, on the reverse strand, counting down.
CGAACCTGCGAACTGACTTGGCTTAGATAGCAAAAGCTCATTGGGAGTACAGTACAAAAACAAACCACTCCCAGCCTGCAGTGTGAAGCACCAGCATGATCCAGGCTGTGACTCTCCCTCACGGTCATGATGCTCTAATGCTCATGGGCATCAGCCTATTCTGGTAAAGGTGGCCACTGCTGGGAATGACTAACCTAATTACTGAACATCACCAGAGGATGAGGGGGAGGAGGAGGAAGAGGAGGAGAAGGAGGAAGAAGAAAAACACGATAAAATGGAGGGGGAGAAAGATGAAACAGAAGAGGAAGAAGAAGTGGAGGAGGAAGAGGAGGAGGGAAAACAAAATGAAATGAGAAAGAAGAAGATGAAGAAGAAGAAGTGAAGGAGGAAGAAGAGCAAGAGGAAGAAAAACAAGATAAAATGGAGGAGGAGAAAGAAGAGGCAGAAGAAGAGAGGAACAAGAAGAAGGGGAGGAGGAAGAGGAGGAGGAAGAAAAATAAGTGGAGGAGGAGAAGAAGGAGGAAGAGAAACAAGATGAAATGAGAAAGAAAAGGCTGAAGAAGAGGAGAAAGAACGGGAGGAGGAGGAGAGGAAAAATAAGTGGAGGAGAAAGAAGAAGAAAAACCAAAAAGAAATAGAGGAGGATGAGAAAGAAGAGGCAGAAGAAGGAGAGGAGTGCATCCAGTCAGGAAGTGACCTTGGAGTGGGCCAGGGCCAGATCATTTTCAGCATCAGCTGCTTTGAATGTTTGTTTGTTTGTCACTCTGGTTAAATGCCACGACACTCAGCTACACATTAGTGGTGTTAGGGAGGGGGTGGAGGGCAGGCGCCGGGGCCCACACCTACCCCCTTGTCTTCATCATCAACCTCTCGCGCATCCCCATGCTGCAAAACTGCGCATGCGTCAGCCGCACTCACCAACCGCAACGTCTTCAGAAAATCACGCTCCCGCGGCTTACCCCAGTAAACGTGAGCACGGGGGAGAGACAGCACACACACAAACACACACACACATACACGTCAGACATAAGGGGGCATGGGGACACCAACACAGGCATACAGATGAGGAAGATGAGGAGGAGGAGGAAGAGTGAACAGGATAATAGAGAGGAGAAATAAAGAAGGAGAGAAAAAGTCCTTACAAAGTGTTCTACTTCTACTATTCAAGTCAATAAATTCATCAAGGCAGTTCTCATTGTGCTTTATTACATTTCACACCATGTCTGAGACCTTACAGGAAATGGACTGAAATTACAGTCAACATAGCAAAGTTAACACTACAATGAAGTGGGTGTACCCACTCACTGATCTCACTGACTCCCTGGAAACCAGTAGCTAGCAGTACATATATATCTCTAGAATTATCCCATTATTCACAGCTCACTGAGCTCCCTCATGACTATAATCATTTGTTCAATAAAACTCTTCAGCAAGAACAAAGAGAACAATACACTACACAAAGGCATCTATTGCGTAATCTCAAACTGCTGCTATACCCCCAGAAAGTCACATTTCTACATGCTATGCCCACTTCCTCATAGGGAATTTCACATGCATTTTTCCCAAATATCTGAAAGCAGTGCAGTGCAAACTTAGCTACACACTAGCCTTTCAGCAGAAACCTATCAGAATTAATTGTGTTACTGGGCGTACGAGTAGTACATTAAGGATTAATAACACCTGGCCATTTTACTTAGCTACTTAGCTACTTGCCATACCAATGCAAACCCAAAAATAACACAAGTGTTATGACTCGACAGAGCAACTTACCAGGCTAACTAAAAGAGCTCTAGTTTAACCCTTTGCAGACGGCCCATTCTAATTTCGGTACCCCAGTACCGATGACGTTCAGTCTAATAACTCCGCCATACCCCAACCAATTTTATCACTGAAAACTTCCTCAAAAACGTCACATCATAGGCTTTCTGGCGATATGATTGGTTAAAGGATTTGTGGCGCTTAATTTCTTTTTACCACGTGAAGGAAAAATCAAGAGTTGACGCCTCCTCCACTAGAGGAAAAACAGCAGGAAGCACTATGCATCGCTGATCTTGACGCCGCCTAAAGGAGAAACTACTGGATCATCTGAGGTAAAAACAAGTCTTTTTATGTTATTATTACTTGTTATCCATGTTATTACTTCAAAATCGTTTTTTAAAAGTTATTTTTGCTGGTAATTACACCTTGTATGCATGGTCGTAACATAATGCGTGTGTGTGTTCACTTCAGCTGATGACAGCTGGTATTTTAGCACACAGTAATCTTTAGTAAACTCATCATTTTCAGTAATTTTTGGGGGGCTACTATATGTCAACCAAGATTACAGACCTACTAAGACTGAAACTTTAACGATTTGTTCTATTTTGAACGATGTTGCTTGCTTGTCATCTGATAGAAAACTAGCTAAGTTAGGTAACGTTAGCATCAGGAGAGGCTGCAACATGTCCTTGACGCCAGAAGTCGCTGATAAAGTTCACTCCGTGGCTTCATGACTGCCAACTTTATGTCAAGTAGACCTAATCGGTATTTTATTGTCAAATAAACCTTTCATTCCTTCGTAATATGTATAGCACAATTTACAGTTGTTTGTAGCCAAGTTAGATAGAAACATCTGACATGAATGACAACGTTAATGTTACGTTACCGACGTGAAGACTGTGTTGATCACCGATGGTGTAACGTAAGGATTTTATTCATTGACTGCTGTTTTCATGAATACATGACTGAAGATTTGTTATAAATGTGTTTTAGTATTGTTTAGCTTTTAGGCTGTAAGGTTGGCTGCTACGATTATGAGGTTTTTTTGGGTGGCTAACTATGATGGGGAGCTCATACACCCAAGCCTACTGTCAACACATTATTTTCTAAGGGGTGTTTTGTCTTTACGCAACTGCAGTAGCCTATGCACGGTGTGTATGTGTATGCATATGCTATTTAGATGTTTTCTGTCATATCTCCTGACTCATGTTAATAAATCAATTTTTACTTGTAAGCTGGTATGCTATGTATGGTTTAGCCAAGGCAATAACACTTACTGTAGTGAGCTCTGAGACTAATGTTACCTCTCCAAGCAATATTGGAGTCCTCCAGTGACAATAATACTTTTAGTGAAAAGAGTCATGGTTGGTGGTGATTAAGATTATGTGGAAGTAATGTAAAATAAAACTAAACAACCTATTCACTATCAGACCTGTGATTTGTTATTTTAGATGGAGGGAGAGAAGTACGTGCAACTGGGGTGAAAGCAGCCGACTGCTGATGGCCAATATGACCCCAAGGACCACGATGGCATGGACATGGGACATGGATGGGTAGCTTCTGGATGAAGAAGAAGACAATTATGTGCTACAGGAGGAGATAATCTTCCATCATCCTGAGCTGGGTAAGCATGTTTGTGTGTGTGTGTGTGTCCCATCTGGGCGCAAGCACATTTCTGGTTGTGATAAGAGTGTTGCTTATAACAATAATGAGAGGGACTATAGTGATAATAGTTTGGTTAGATTTGTAATTCAATTTCTATATTTCTTATCTGACAATTTCTTTATTTTGAGTTTGGTCAAGTCCCATGTCAGGTAGAAAGCATACACTTTGCCTATCCTTCCAACACAGACAGAGACACCAACTCCAATAGCATTTACACCCCATCGTCTGCTAGGCTTAGATGGACACACACACGCATGCACACACACACACACACACACACACAACCATGCCACAGCTGTGACAATGCACACACCACGGATCTGGTGTGAATGTGGCGTTAGTGTATCACCTTATGTGTGGGGCAAATGATATGGATAATTATATATTGTATCGAATTATATGCTGTATGGTTGTTAAATGTATTGAATTTCTTCTAACGTTTTAATTGTTTATATATATGTGTGTGAATGTTAGTATGAATTGATGTTTTGTTCACCATGTAAGATTTGTTGATCTTTGTTATACTGTTGTCTTGTCATTCTTGTAGTTCTAATAGTTACTGCATGTTTGTAAACATATGTTTATGTTATTTACCTGAAGTTGTTGTTCCTGGTTATTTAATCACATTGTTTAAGACTTTTCTAAATAAAATGATTTATTTCCCCTTTCGTAAACCTAACACATGTGCCAGTGTCTCTATATTCTTGTTTTCATAGTAGAATGAAGCACAATGGAGAAGCAGTTACAATCAGCTAGTCTGTCTTTCAGCCTTTATCTGTCCTCCCCACAATTGATTTAGTCTCTTCAGAGTACAGTAAGACATCCCATATTGAGCTTGTTTTGATGGTAAAACAGCTTATTTTTTTTTTGACCATTATATCTGTATTTTTAGGTCAGATGCCAAACCGGGAAATGAAAACATTCTACTCTTTAAAAATTCTACTTGTTACTGTTATGAGTAAATTAATCATAACTTCTGAACCAAAGGTGATAAATTGATTCTGTTTTTTTTCACTGAGGAGAACACAACACTGGCTATCCTTTGCACACTATATCTACAACAGACATTAGGTGAAAAGAAAGATTCATCTTGACAAATTGATATTTTCACGTTTTTTGATGTTGAATTTTGAAGGTTTTGTTTAAAAACAATGTGTGTTACCCTCAAACTTATTAACTATGATATGTACCATTTTAAAGGGCTAGTTCTCCTGATTACAATGGTGGGTATATCTTATCTCTGTCATGTAGCATGGCCACACAATAAGCCTTTTTGTCTCACAAGGGCATCAAGTATGAAAAAAACGGAATGTTTCGTGCGTCAGCCTGCAAAGGTCTAATAAATTTATCATAACTTTTGAACAAAAGGTGACACATTGATTCTGTTTTTATCACTGAGTAGAGGACAAAATTGTGAATCTCCCATACACTCTATGTTTTTCTCTATCTACAATAGAAATTGGGAGAAAAATTAGATTAATCTTGACAAACTGATATTTTCGTGTTTTTTGGGGTTGAATTTCAAAGATATTTTTTAAAAATTATGTATGTTCTCCTCAAACTTATTAGATTATTATTATTATATTTTATACCATTTGAAAGGGCTATTTCTCCTGATTAGAGTGGTGGGTATATTGTATCTTTGTCATGTAGCATAATCATACAATAAGCCTTTTTGTGCCATAAGGCCATCGAGTATGAAAAAATGGAATGTTCGGCACAGTCTGCAAAGGGTTAAACTGCGATACAATCAGACACCAGATAAAAAGGGAGAGGAGGGCCGCACATGTCACAACACACACAGGATAGAGACTAGAGAAAGAACGCTACTCACCAGTGATTCTCCAGACAACACCTCCAACAACGAGATCAGGTTATGTCCATCTCTCAGGTCTTCGTATAAGTCATTTACATGTTTCCGTACCTGTAAAGAAGAGAGAGACAGATTCAGTTAGATGCAGAGCAAAACAACCTTTGACCAAACTTAGATCTGTACCCTGAGCCTTGTGTGTACTAGTTATTCCTAATCATAACCGAAACTCATCATTCAATCAGTTGGCACTGTTCGCTTGTACAGCATACATTTCCTGGGACAATATTATTGTTTTGATAAATATGAATTACATCTATTCAAATAAATCTATTAAAAAAGGATTCACTAACAACTAACACTAACACTGAAAATCTTATCCAAAAACAAAACCATATGACCATAATTCCCACTGTGCAATGCAAAGAAAAACCACGGTTACACTTTACTTGAAGGTATCTACATAAGAGTGACATGATACTGTCATAACCCTAACCCTAACTTGTCATGACAAAAACTAAATGATACTTATGTCATTCGGTTTTCGGACAAAAACTGAATGACACGTTTATGACTTGTTTACAATGTTTATGACACATTCATGACAGTGTCATGTCACTCTTATGTAGATACCTTCAAGTAAAGTGTTACCAAAACCACAACTGGTAGGCCTGTCATAACAATTAACCTACTTCAGACAAGAACCACAATTACAGTAAACAAAACCTGCAAATGAATCATCAGACCTAAATTAAAGAGAAACTATGCAGTTTTGGCAATTTCTTCGCTGTTTTCTCACTTTTTGCTTACAGGTTTCTCTGCAGAGCTCCCCCTACAGCTTCAGAGTATATATATTATGACACTCCTCAATCTGTCAGTCTGCAAGAATTTCTGTCTCTGAGGCTGTCGGCCCGCCGGCCCAAAGTTGCAAGGGTGATTTTTCCACTCACGGATGCTAGATGGCCACCATTTACCCACGAAAAAAGTCATATAACCATTTCAATGACTCCAAAGCTGTTCAGTTAAGGTAAGTTAAGCTAAAAAAAACTGCATAGTCCCCTTTAAGGCAACCAGTTATACTACTCCCAACATTCATCTGTCTCCTTAAATGCCAGTAGGAGTCTGAAACAACTGCATTAGTCTACTTTGATGTGGTCAACACCAAGAAGCTGACTGCTAACTACACTAATTACATGGGAGTCCCTAGCAGGAGTCAGAGAAGAGACCTGACACTAAACCATTAGTGGCTCTAAAACGTGAGGAGGAGCATTGGGGACCACAGAAACGCCTCCAAACTTTGCTTTCCTCCTCTGCAAATGTATCGTGACTCCTTAAGCATTTCCTCCCTGTCAAAAACAATGGATAGGCGTCCCTCCCCTTTGGCCTGTTCAAACACAGTCTGATGTTTCAGATATGGCTCTGCCTGTGCTTGTAAAGCCTGCAAGACAGGGCCCTGTCACTAATGTGGAGTAATGAGTTTCTCAGAGCAGAGCAGTTAGTCACTAGCTTTATGCCTATACAGTACATGTATAGTCTCCAACGGCCATGTGAGATAGGGGGTATCATCTTTCCTAATGACTGTTTTAAAGTTTTCTTTACATTAGCCTCCTTCTGTATAGAACTTCTCATTAAACTTTGAGAACTAATGTTGTAGCGGTGTGCAAGATATATATCAATATATACCTTTCAATATCAATACCTTTGCTGCCCACGGCACAACCAGCACCATCACACACACTCAATTAAAAAATGACTCCTATACAGCTAAACATGTACAAGGAGACATCAAATAAGTGTCTTTGCAATGACCTATAGACTCATCACTCAGTGAGGTGATCGCTATACACCATGAGGTCATATTATGTGCACTGGAGGTGCTGACAAAGAGATTAAAAAACTGCTTGTGTAAGCATCTATTTAATGCATTTACTTGAGCATGTTATACACACACACAAAAAAAAACAAAGAAGGCGAAGGCCAGCGGGTGCTCCTGTATTGTATCTTGTTGAGTTAAAACAAGTATTATGCTGCTTATGTCTGCTAATTTTCTTGTAGAGAAAGTTTTTTGATGTGTGTGGTATGGTTTATACAGTATGAGCTACGTCTAGGGGCAGCCGTGGCTTACTGGTTAGTGCTTCGGACTTGTAACGGAGGGTTGCCAGTAGGCACGGCTGAAGTGCCCTTGAGCAAGGCACCTAACCCCTCACTGCTCCCCGAGCGCCGCTGTTGTTGCAGGCAGCTCACTGCGCCGGGATTACTGTGTGATTCACTAATTCACGGATTGGGATAAATGCAGAGACCAAATTTCCCTCACAGGATCAAAAGAGTATATATACTTATATATACATTTTTTTCCCACAATGCCTTTCTGCTCTGTTTACCTTCCACAGAGTGCTCCGTGGGCCATGCAAGTGCACCATCGCCTTAAACCTGTCTCTCTCATTCTATTACCGCACCTCCCAGCTCCTCTCGCTCTCCCTCTCCATCTCGGGTTTTGTGCACTTGGCGAGCCCTGGTGCAGGCTTATCTAACCAACCGTCATCACCCCCATCCCCCAACCTGACACTCTGCAGCCTCGCAGCCAGAGCCCTGTGCAGGCGCTGTGCACTTCCCATTCGCGCCGCTGCCCTGAATACCAGCCTGCTTAAATCACCCCTCTGCCTCAGTGACCTGCTTTTACCCAGACTCCTACCCGCCATAATCCCAGCACCACACAGCTGCGGAGCCGAAATAGACTGCTGCCCAACGACCGGCTGGCCGGGACCCCCCCCCTCTTTCTGGGTCACACAGATACCCCCTCCAAGTCTTTACTCAGCACCTTTGCTTCCCCTGACACTAGCTGGGGTTATGGTGACCCAGACATTAAAGGGGGTGGTATATAGGGTGGGTGAAGGGGAGGGCGGGGGTTGGTACTGAGCGGGTAAAGGGGGGTGATGGTGGGGTTGGTCCAGGGTAGGTGAAGGGGGAGGGGGGGTTGCTTGGTCAGTCATATGACAGCATGGCAGCAGCTTGCATTCAAATGGAAGGAGAGAAATGGAGGAAAGGCAGAGGGGCAGAGGGCCGTTAGGGGCCGTTATCTGAGATCTGGCAGCTAGCAACGTCCCAGTAAATTAAACAGTGAGTTCAGATAGTTAAACAGTGTTTAGGCCGAGTTGCACACGGCAGCTATAACAAAGCTCCCTTGAGGTTTATGCGTGGTTCCTACAGGCTGCAGTGACTTCTTCTGAACTAAGTCGAAATACGGCTAGTTGCGCCAGATAGCCACTTAATTGTTGATACCAAATCTCCTAACACTGTGTCAAAACTAGGATTATGACCCCTTCTGTAAGCTCATTAAACGATAAAAATAAAGGCATGACAAGCTATTCCTTCTAGGTCCTTCAGTCGCTCTGACCCATCCTGCATGCTGATGGCATACTTGATACACAAGTAGCAACATGTTCACACTAATGGGTCGCTGCTGGTATCAGGAATGGCTTATAAAAACACTCTTGCTGAAGATGGGAATCACCCTGAGTAAATACTGGCAGCTTCTGCTCAATATCCATCACAATTGGCCAAGATTAAAGCTGGCAAAGCGTGCATGTCGCTGCCAAATCTGTCAGGAGCTAGTTCATTCCAGCAGTTATATTTTAATTGTCTTGGAAACTGTTGGGGGTAAAAAGCTGCCCGTCATTCCACAGCGGATTTGCGCTGAATGGGATTTGTTGATGGGCTGAGATAAAACAAAAGAGAATTTTAGACTTGTCTGGAGTTAAAAAGTCCCAGCAACTTAGTAAACAGGCCAACATTTCACTGAGTGCCATGAATGACTGAGAAGTGTGACTAGGCATGCAGTTTCTGCTTCTGTTGCTTCTTAAGACAGAGCTCTGCAGTATGACAGCTGTGAGTGTAACTTGTGACTTCACCCAGAGATTAGAGGTGCTGACAGTCCCCCAGCAGAATGGGCTATGCAGCAAAAAAGAATAGCATATAAAAAAGTAATATACAGGGAAACAGCACATTCAAATTAATTAATTAATTAATTAATTAATTAATTAATTAATTAATATTTTCTTTGTGCTGAATAAGCTGGATAGGAGTCAGTAAATGCATTTTGGTATTTTGGCCCTCAGGTCTTTGCATTCAATGGATAGGAAAGCAAAATGGTGGGGTGGTACCTAATCAACAGTGTTTGTGTTTGTGTCTCTAGGAGAATGTCATGCTGACAGACTGAAAACAAAACTGTATCTAGACACTTTTTCCAGCTTGGATTAATATGAATGTGCAAGACTCCCATGGCAACATCTACGTGACACAACACTAAAATACACCATGGTCCTACAGGACTCTCACATCAAGCATAAGTAAATTGAGTGGGTGGTGGTAGTGTAGTGGTTAAGGAGCTAGGCTAAAGTGCAGCCTGAACGTTGTGGGTTCCATTCTCAGCTTCCACCGTTGTACCCTTGAGCAAGGCACTTAACCCCAAGTTGCTCCATTGACAATGTAATCCCTTGCAATATAGCTGACATATGGTATGTAAGTCATTTTGGATACAAAAAAAAGTGTCTGCTAAATGAATAAATGTAAATGTAAATTCTTTATTTAGAGTGGACATCTAAGCAGTAAGCAAAGAAAATGTGAAAAAAGAGATGCAACATACCTTTAATAGATGCTGGTTTATCCATTTAGTAAATGTCTTTTTCTGCACTCTGTCTCTTTCATCTGTAAGATAAGGAGATGTAGACAACGTCAAAACACAAATATACCAAAGCTGAAGCAACAAAGAGTTATTTTTGCTTTGTTTGGATTCCAATTATTCCTTTCTAGCAGTCTTTCAGATGAGGAAGGTAGATTGAGGGGCTTTGAATTAAAGTATATTGTGCTCAAGCACAAAACATGCAAACAAGAAGAGTACTGACACTTGTACTTCTCACTGATTCCAAGGACGACCTGACCTAAGTGATCCTTCTGGTGGTGAAAAATGTTTTGTCTTTCAAAACTTAAGGCCACCTAGCCACCTACAATGCATCAGTGCAGTAAAAATCCACATCAGACAATTTTATGTTTTAACAGGATGAGCCTTTCTATATGAGGCCTCTTAAAATAACACATTTGATGATTTTCTTGCAAGGTGACAATTAGCTGGTATTTCAAGAAGACAAAATGCCACATTTGATGATTTTCTTGCAAGGTGACAATTAGGTGGTATTTTAAGAAGACAAAATGCCACGTTGATGTCAGGGGAAACCTAAACATAACAGATACATCACTATGAAACATGTATTCACAACATGTAGTCTAGTTGAAAAGCTGTCTCAAACACAGTTGGAATTTCACCCTAAAAATCAAAGGTGCTCACTGACAGACTTCAGTAGTGTGCCGCTATATCCAGTTGTGTATTTTGACGTGTACAGGAGGGAAAGGAGATGGTATTTTTAGACTCTTAATTTGAAAAGTCAGAGCATAGCTTCCATTACTCAGAGCTCCTTGCTGTGAGCTGAGCCGAGCTGAGCTGACCACAGTATTTTTTGTTTTCAATAGCCATGGCAACATGCTCAACCGGACCATTCAGACAGTTTCCCGATGATGTTACAAGGACGTACCATGAAAAGCAAACACGTGTATGCTGTTAAGAAATAAGATGAAGATTTAGATGAACAACTATGACCACTACAAATAATAACTATAAACGATCACAAGAAATTAAAAAATAAAACACAATTGTGCAGCAAATGGCACAGTGCGTTCCATGGAACTTTCAAATCTGCTTCAATGTTTTGATTGTTCCCATTTGTCATTATCCTTTTATAGAGCAATTCAAAGCTCATAGTCAGACACAGTCAGCCACTCAATGAATGACAAAAGTGCCCTCTCTGCATTATTTTGGACTTTGGTACCTCAAACACAGTAAAACCCCACTTTCTAAACAATGTTACACAATCAGCTTTGTTCACGGCAGGATTTTCTCAAATCTGTTACAGTAAACACAGTGGGGCAGGATGGCACGGAAAAGAAATAAAATCAACTTTCAAAAAAGTAGTAGCTCTGTTTAATGGTAAGGAGAAAAGAAGAGAAGGCACAGCAGCTGTTGGCAGTGGAGGACAGAGAAGAAGGAAGGAAGCTGAGGAGACCTACTGACCCATGCAGCACATCAGTGACACCAGGTGAGCGCTGCGCTCGCTGCCGCTCCCAAGAAGCAGCAACATGGCCCCCCCTGACAGACGGACTCCACGTGAGAGAGAGAGAGAGAGGATCGGCACCTCACAGTCAGCTAGCGCGTTTGTCAACTCCAGCTGCCTAAACCCACTGAGGGAGTGACTTCAGTGGTACTGTTGGTCAGCCTCTTCTCTCTTGCTCACTCTCTCTCTCTTACTCACTCTCAGCCCTTCACTTTCTCTCTCTTTCTATCTCTCTCTCTCTGTCTTACTGTATTTCCCTTTCCTCCTCCTCTCTCACTCTCTCTTTCACTATCTTTCTGTCTCTCTGCCTTGCCTAAAGGGCAGCAGACACCTCCTAGCTCGTGGATTCAAAACGAGTTCAGTCAGGTTTTCTAAAGACGCACGCTGACTACAAAGCTCCCTCTTATTCTCAGTTCTGTACTGAAGGGCAGCACCACTCCAACCAGTGGGCTGCTGGGACTCGACTGGTGCTGGACATCAGCCTTGGGTAGGTGAGCCCTCAGCAGGAAGCGTCATTGAATGGCTGACCCTATTAAGTCTTCCAAAGGCAATGATTAAACAACTATTGTGATCATAGGGAAACACCTCTACAATGTCTCCTACATTGACCCATGGTAAAGTAATCAAATGATAAAGTGATCAACAGAGTCGTGTGATTAGTCATACCTTTGATCATGTCATTAAAAAAGCAACTGGATGGGGCAGCAGTCAAAAGAGTGCTTTGTATTTTACTACTGTGTCAATACACAGTGCCGATAGTGTGGTATCTATTTCTGAAAGTCATCTGGTTATTTAACGCAATATGATCTTTGTATTCAATATTAAAATCAGGAATGTGACATTAAATCACAAGCTGTGCATCTCAACACTAAGGGTGCAGTAGACGTACACACCTAACTGGTTTGATCAGACTACTGTATGTCTGTATGTCATTATAGCAGTTCACGCTCAGCCTACACACAATGAGAAACATTAGCCTGAACAGAGTTCTTTGTAAACATTGGTTATGGTAATCACATATAAATACAATCACTGTGCTGCCCACCCAACCGGTTTCAGTCTAAGTATAGACTGCCTTTGAATGGCAATGCCAGTTAAGACATCCTAAGAAGCCTGTGCACTTCTAGCATCTCCAGCAGACGTGCTGCACCTGTTAGCATGAAGCATCTTGGCACGATAATGCATAACAACATGCATGCATGTTAGGTCTATCATTCCAGCTGGTGGCGACTCATGCACCAGGTGGAAGCTACACAGATGGGTAGCTCAACGTCACAGCGCAACACAAACATTTGTCAGGGACATTTGCCTAAACACTCGTAGAGGGGGGCCAGCGGTGCTGCATTGCAGTCATTTGTCTCCTTCTAACCTTGTCCCCTTCACGCTCTCCAACGGCTATAACTCTGTGACTGCAGTGAGAGATGACCTCCAGGAAGTGCTCAGTTCACGGCCACATATTGAATAAGTCATGAATATCCTTTGTGAAAAGGGGGAACGTTACTGCAGGCAACCTTGACTGATGCTAAGAGAACATGTTAATCTATTGAGGCTTCAATCAGAGACAAATCCATGGCCTGAATTATCTTGATGCATGGCTGGTAGTGTTACCATCAAACATTTTTTACAACGCTGTCCATATATCTGACATTATGATGAAGACACTAAAGGCAACAAAGTAGGTCAAAAAGGCATTGGGTTCTTGAAAGGTCGAGGGAAGGTTAGCTTTGTAGATGTGCCACACAGTTACTAGTGCTGCATGGAACCTTGATAAATTAAAAACAAAACACTACACGTTTGTATTCATCTATTAATCTAAATTAAATTAAATTAAAATCTGGCAAACAATTTTCCATTCAGCTGTCCGTCTGTTGACAAGGTGAGCTGACAAGGCTCATCATTTTGGGACGGCAGTGGCTCAGGAGGCGGAGTCACCTGTAGGTTGCCAGTTGGAGCCCGGCCCCTCCTGACCCTGTCAAAGTGGGCTTGAGCAAGACACTGAACCCCAAACTGCTCCCGATGTGGTTGGTGCTCTTGCATGGCAAGTTGGTGTATGAATGCTTTGAGTGAATGGGTGAATGTAAGGCATGAAATTGTAAAGCTCTTTGAGTGCTTGGAGGAGTGGAAAAGAGCTACATAAATGCAGTCCATTTATACCATTAAGGAGTACAAGTGCTGAGACAGCCGCCAAATCTGAAACCTAACTGGCCCTGCTCTGTTCAGGTCAGCTCATCAAGCCTACATGGTTGTACATCTACTGTTATAAAACGGATAGTTCCGGTTCTTGATTATGATTGGTTGAATCGTGTTCAATGCCGTTGTATATTTTCCCGATGTAGCATGGCTGAGACCGCATTTCATTCTATATTAATGCGATTAGAATGCATAACGGTTAAAATTGCTGAGCAACAATTCCGATAAGAATCTACTAGCAGTGGAACTATTCTATGGGGACTTTGCGGAAGAATGGACATTTGTAGATTAAATAACTTTTAAATTTCATGATTATTTGTTTATTTTGTATCAATTTTTAATGTCCTATATGTGGTAGCCGTTTTATAATGCTTAAGTGAGACACTCACGTTTGGAATGGGAGCTATGCTCCCAGGTGTCGGAAGTGAAGAGAGTGGTGCCCTCTTGAGGAGTAACCTGGTGAGCACTCAGACCCACAGTGCTCACACACTCAACACGTTTAATAAGCCATGGGTCACAAGAGCTAATAAATGACTATCAGAAGTGTGTACAGAGTAATTCATTAGTCTAGTAAAAGTAAATTAAGTTTTAATGATAAAGAGTGGAGTTCTGCTGACACAGATTTATTAGGGGGAAATGGAAGGTTTGAGGAGAACGGAGTAGAAGATTTCCTTCCACAGTATAAATCATGGAAAATTATTTCATGTGTTAGGCTGAACACAGGAAATAATGGCTTATCTTGGCATGGTCTAAAGGCCACTCTACTTACAAACACATTATGGCCCATAAAAATCAAAGACCCGTACATCATGTGGGATCCAATGCTTATCTAAGGGTTCCTTTACACTCCTGTCTTCTCTGACTTCTGCTTATAAAAATTGTCATAAAAGCTATAAACTTTGAATTGCTGTATGTCATCACCACGCAAGGAGCAAGTGTTTCCTGTTGTTGCTGAAGTGCTCCCATACAGAGCCTACGACTATATACACAGCCTACCTGTGTTCCCTGACACAGCAGAAAAGTGCACACTGAGTATGCTGTGCATGTTGCTTATGGAGACCTGCCTTTTACTTCCCTGCAATTTCATGAAAAAAAGACACAGCTTCATAAAAATGGTCCAAGCCTGAACCACGGTTCTTTCAAATTATAGCTCAGTGTGTGTACTTAGTGATTTTGTTTCTTTGAAACAAGTCAGAATTTTGTCTTAAAATGTACAAAAACGACTAGGCTAAAATATAGCCAATTGAACTTGATGGAACCACAACTTACATACAATTACAATTTACAACTTGTATACACTTTCCATCCACTTACCAACCAAGAGCATTCATTAACATCTCCACAACTAACTACACACCCTCCAGTAGCACTACACTAAAACCAATGGACTGACCATTACAAAATACCAGCACCCTGTTTATTTCCTATTAACAGCTTGGAGTTAACACTGTAACTGCTGAGGGGTCCTGCCTCACTCAGGCCCACTGGGGGAGATATGAGGGTGCTAGTCACCAGTCCTTGACCTATGGCTGTGCTAAGCTGCTGTCTGAATTATCATTGACATGTCTGCACAGATCTCTTGCTTTTGCCAAGGGCCGGAACAAAAGGACAGGCAGGCAGTCTCTCTCTCTCTCACTCTCTCTCTCTCTCTCTCTCTCTCTCTCTCTCTCTCTCTCTCTCTCTCTCTCTCTCTCTCTCTCTCTCACTCTCTCTCGCTTTGCATACAGTATATTCACAACTAGACATAGCCATTTTAGATGCCAAACAGCTTTAGCTGTAGTTCAGCACGCTCGCTGTGTGCTTTATTTTCAAATGACCAAAACTTGTGTGACCAATGCATACAGTATCAAAGGCTTACCCTGGAGAGCCGAGAAACATGATCTAAAGCACTGACTGTAAACAGCTCAGTTAAGATGATTTGCTTGACCACCAAATGCCCTTAGTTAAGAGTGGCACATTCAAAGGTTATTCCCATGTACAGATTGTATATATGTTTTGATGAAACACGAGTTCAGCTTTTCCTTTTTGTTTGAAAGGAAAAACCACTGCTTTCAGCCACGTTAATTCCAAACAGAGATTACTGAAGCTGGTATAAGGGCTACTCAGGTGACTCAGGACTACTGTGTGTGTGTGTGTGTGTGTGTGTGTGTGTGTACAAAAACAGCACTTTAAGGGGAAAGAATGCTATCAGTAAACAGCAATGGCACCGCTACAAGCACACCCCATGATTCTGCGACCTGTTATAGCCTGTGTCCGAACAGAGACTATTGCGTCACCATCATCATCAGATGGCAAGCACTACAGTGGGGTGTGTTCCTAGTGCCTCCTCGTGAATGTGAAAAAATGTGCTCATGGAGCAAATACAGAGATCCATGCTGCCTATAGGCGACGGCGTGCCTCAAAACAGCACGGCCTATCCCTGTCTCTGTGACTCCACCATGAAGGGTCTGCTGACTCATTCTGCAAATACCGGATATGAATTAACCAAATGAACTGCGAAGAGCCAGATAAACGTACAGTATTCCCCAACTGAGCTTACACAAGCGCAGATAAAGACCTCGGTAGCCTGGCCAGCATCTGACAGTCAGGCTGAATCCAGCACTACAGGAGATGTAAGGGAAATATTTGTTGACTTGTGTTGGTCTAGTGCAGTGTTTCTCAAACTTTTTCAGATGAAGGACCACTTAACCAATAAAAAAGAAACGCACGGACCACCTAGCTAAAAAAAAATGGACCTACTTCAACAGTATATTAGCCTACACAATAGGCCTACTCACTAAACCACCTTGCTTATTGTCTTAGCACTTTGCTTATTGTGTCAGAGGATTCATATCATTTTAATTGGCATATCTTACATAGACAGCGTTGCAGAACTGTTTGGATTTAAATACAAGTTGGTTTAATATTGCAAACAATTCATCTATATTATATTTTACCACGTCTGCTTGTGGACCACTTGGGATAGCTTGCGGACCACACTTTAAGAAACACTGGTCTAGTGCCTCCGGATTAATATGTAACTCTATGGAAAGAAAAGTTTCTTTAAGCATTGCACATTAATGGCGATATTTCCTTCCCTCAACGGAGAACAGCTGAGGAGTAAAATAACTAACTCGGGGGTAGCATGATCATTGAGGACAGTATGACTTTTCCAGATGAGACAGTGACATAGACCATGGGTCAGTAGTTGTGTCCCCATTGACTGTAGGTCACTGTACATCACTGTGTAAAAATAGCAAGCGGAGAAAGATCAACATGTGTCCCTTACAGAGACACCAGGCTTATCTGATTATCGGTCTACTGTGAGAATCAGACAAAATGTTCAGAGTGATGATCTCTCCGAATACATCTCTCCATTCCCTCATAATAACACTACGTAGCAGGTCTACAGCAGGAGAAAAGACCACAAGGCCCAACATTAAAAAAAAACATATGGTTTCAAACAAATGAACGATGAAACAAAATCAAATCCACAGTAACGGGGCAGGTTACACACCAGTGCTTTTCTAAGACAGGTAGAAAGACATTATTTCACGCAGGCATTATTATCCGTTAACTTAGTGTGGGAAAAGCAAGCAAAGCCTGGTTTATGTCTAACGCCGGCCCCAACGCTCCTGCTCTACTTTCTGACCTTTCTGCCCAGCACGGGGAAGTGGGTAAATGCCAGCCGAGCGTTTCCTATGCACTCAGCCTGGCATGCTCTCAAGCTCGGCGCCCAGGCCTGGCATCCACTAACACGCGGCCTCGCCCCGAACATAAATCAGTCTCACTCTCCGCAGTGCTGCAGACAACCCCCAGACAAGAACCGCAGCAGGTACGGGCCGCATCGGGGACAGACCCAGTCAGGCCCCGTTCACATATACAGCGATTCACTCATCACCTTAAAAGTTAAAATTATTTCAACTTTGTTGGGTCGCCAGTGGTTATTTCACCTGTACTCACTAAATTACATTAACATTACAGAGTCTCTTGTAGCTAGTGTAAATAGGGTTTCAGTTCTCCGATCTGGACCGTCGCCAGTTTCTCCCCAGGGTAACATAGGTACTGTATGTATGTGTCGATGATCAGTCATCTCCCCTCAAGAGCAGGCAAAGCCGGTATGAGCTCACAGCCGTCAGACGTGTTGTCAGAAAGGGAGTACTCTCATAGCTTGATGATGAAAACGCTGTCGCAATACTGGGAGTGATTCACAAACAAGCGCTTTGTTGTTTAGGGGTAAGTGTGAGCTGACGTGTTACGCACACCGGACATGCTATCAGTCACCTGCGTGAGGGGAAGAAAAACCTGAATTTGAAAATAAGGTGGAGGGGACCAGCACATAAAAAGAGAGACACAGAGGGGAAAACAAAACACTTGAGGTGACATTCCTGCCGTTCTTCCTGTCTGAGGCAGCCATTTTTTCTCCTTAGGGAAGGGCAGGATCTGAAATATGTGCCCACAACAGTCACAGAGCCTGGAGCATGGACTTCAAAGGAGCATAAACAGATACCCCTGCTTTTAGCCTGCAGGTTCAATCCTAACCTACTGGCATAATGGTCTGGTGTGTGTGTGTGTGTGTGTGTGTGTGTGTGTGTGTGTGTGTTTGTTTGTCTGTCTCTGTCTGTGTGTGTGTGTGTGTTTCTGAGTGTGTGTGTGTGTGTGTGTGTGTGTGTGTGTGTGTGTGTGTGTGTGTGTGTCTGTGTGTGTGTGTGTGTCTGTGTGTGTGTGTTCTCAACTATGAGTAAAAAATTACTTTAGCTGTGGCATCCCTTCAGACTCTTTACAGACGAAAGGCAGAATCTGGAATAGATTTCTCCACTTAAGCAAAGTCCTTTTAGGCAAGTCCCTCCACTCGGCGGCCATATAGCAACGCTTTTTGGGCACTCGTCGGGCATCCTATTCAGCAGAAATGCGCGTGCGCAAGGCTTCACGACATCAATCTTGCTCCAGCGGCGAGTTCACAACACATGATTGGGAAGATGTCTTCACAACACAACATATGATTGGCTCAATGTATTCACATCACACCACATGATTGGCTCAATGTATTCACATGTCGATGTTTTGCCGAGGAACGGGTGGGATATGTGTACGGCCATATTGGCGTTACAAACTAACCCCATGCATTTCTATGGAGGATTTTTTGAGTGTTGTGTCTCCTCATTAGAAAGCCTCTGACTTACTCTAATGGCACTAATGCAAAACAAGTATCACACTAAACAAATACGTTCATCATTGGCCTATTCAGCACATTGCATTCCAGACATTGTGAAGAAAACAGAAGAGCCTTATATGAGAGCTCAGCTAAAATCAATACAGACAAACAGATTTTTACAAATACAAACGGAGCCATCCAAGCAAGCCAGTGAAGCCACTGTCACTGAAAAAATGTCAGGAGGGTCTGGAGAGGCGCTGGCTAATGTAACGAGTGTTTGGTGGGTCGTCCCCTAACACCCACCTGCGTAAGGTCAGCAGCAGCTGCCAGGGTTACCGGGGTGACCGCCGCCACATGCCTGCGCAGGCACAGGGTAATCAGAGCCACGGCAGCGGACAGTCAGAAAGCCCCTCTCAACCCCATCCCCAACCCCGTCCACACACAAACACACACACACACACACACACATACAGTCAGCTGCTCAAGAGCACACAGTCCTTATCAGGACGGACATCTGACTGGGAAGGACAGAGCTACTGGGCCTCAGAGTCTTAAAGGTGCATGCCTACCTACCAAAAAGGTTGACTGGAGTGTTCTAGTGCTATGCTAGGCTGTGTAATACCTTATTATATGGCTCTTCACAATGTAAGTAGAATGCTCCATTGACTTGAATGGGATTTCCCAAAGTTCTACCAGTCATTATTTTCGTCTAAGGACCTCTACATAATGACCGCTGTCAATGGCAACAGATTTTCATTCAAAAGTGAAGGCAGACGATTGATCAGCAAATCAATCGCCTGTGTTGCGAACTATTTGTTTCTCAGCAAAAGCCACAACGAAACGGTAACAAATAAATGTAAAGAGACATATCGTGGAGTTTGTTTTTTTCATTTTGGCAAGTAGCCGTATAATAAGCGGGATAATGTATAGAAAGCCGCTGGCGTGTCGGGGTCCGGTTCGCCCTGTCGGGACTTATTTTCCCAATAATGACCGGCGCTCTATACATTATCCCTTACTAATTAGGTCAGGTACTACATCAAACTAGCTGCACTTAGAAAGAATACAACACGTCACACCACTGTGTGATTACAATTTGAAGATCCAGCCTGTGGTCAACACTACTGTGCTGCTCTACTTTACTTGTCCTTTTAAGAGTGGGGCCAGCAGCATGCAGAGTGGACCCTGATGGGTATTGATTTGAAGTTAGTCATTTTTAAGTAAACCATTACTGTTCAGCCACTTAGGATTATAAATGTGCACAGCTGTGTGGAGGGGGGTTGACCCACACCGCCTGTTCTCTTGGCACAGTGCAGAGGTTTTAGTCATAGAGAAAGCGCCAGATAGACTGGCATCTGCCATCACAAGGGGACTCTGACCGGTCCATGGAGCCCTGAACTAAGGAATGTGTCCATTAAATTAGTGCTCATCCCTAGGTTTCCCATCATTTTTTATGCCATGGATTGAGCCACATGGTCTGATGAACCGCAACCTACACAAGGTTGCTGATTCTTATCATATAAAAACAAGAAAGTATGTGCATTATCTCATAGCTAGCGCCTTATCTTATCTGACTTGAAAATAAATATACAAGGGCCTTGGTGTGACAGCATCCGTAGTACTTTCCAATAAAACCTGTTTTGTTATATCTGGATAAAAGCCTGCAAAGTTCACACAACCATGCCAAAGACACGTCTGTGCAACGCTAACTCACTGAAGGTTTCTCTGAACGGTTATCTTAACAGCAGGTTTGCTTTGGCTAACAGTGAGAGATAAGCTACCACGTCGCTTAGAAAAATGATGAAAGCTTCCAGCATCCAGCTGACAGTGTCACTTACACCTTACTACCAAGGAGCCTCATCTCAAAAATGTGTTTTGGAAGTTAATAAACAAACATAGGGTAGTATGTATAGATATAGAATTACACCTAATATAAACATTCTAGAAAGCGAATATATGAGGCCTTAATTGTTAATACTACCCTTTATAATGTATTATGTACATGTATTCTCTCTCTTTCTCTCTTGCTCTCTCTCTCTCTCTCTATATATATATATATATATATATATATATATATATATATACACATAATACACTGTTGTCAGAGGAATGGGACTGTGACTGTAATTGCAGACTCAGTTACTAGTTTAATTTGGTCACTGGCTGACTTTATCCCATATCTACAGTGAAACACTGAATAAGTGGTTTCGATTGGGTAACTGGGACCATCATTTCCCAACCGCTATCTCCTCATCCCCCCAGGACCCTGAAGGAAACAGGATCAAATCAATACAATGCAGCTGAGCAGGGCGTGTTTCCCACAATTCTTTGCATCTTTTCGGTGGTGGTGGTGTTTCTGTGGGGTAGGAGGGAAAGCAACCATTTGATTGAACCAATGACTGCCTAGCATTTTGCTAGAGGAGGAGGGCTTGTGAGTCACTGCATGACCTCATGTAATCTGGACCGGGAAGACAGACAGCTCAGGGAACGGACGACCCGCACACTTGGCCTGAGTCACCATGACAACTCCCTAATACATGAGCTCATTGGTGGCCCCCCCTCGGCCCACTCCCCTTTCCACTGGACACACAGCGCGTCTGTAGCACTGAATGATGCATAGAATCAGATTAGTAACACTTTCTTTCTTTATCCTCTATCTGCATATCTCTCTATCAATCCCCCCATGCCTCTTTCACTTCCTTTCTCTCTCTCTCTCTCTCTCCCTCTCTATCTCTCTCCCTTTCTCTCTCTTCTCCCCCTACCCCTGCCTGTCTCTACTCCTCTCTACCACATGCACATATTTCCAAAAAGATACAACAGGCTTTTTTTGCGATACAATAGCCGTTGTTTCCGTGGACACAGAGTATCACTAAGAGGGAGAAGGCCATCTGGGGCTACCATGATCCAACACATTCCTTTCATATTGCAGCTGTTTTCCGTGCATCACAAACAGCTGAGGCGTGCTGCAGGAGTTCCATACCAAACCAAGTGAATGCTCTCAAACCAGGTCTGACTGTTCACTGAGTAACAGAGCCTTTGTTCCCGCACTCAGGGGTTTCCCGTTAACGGCCATATCCTTTAGAAGGTGCTTGGAGTGTGAATTCAGCTTACCATACATAGTCTTGACAGCATGTGAGCTTACGGCTGACCCCACAAATAATCAATGCATCTGTGCAATCCCACTCATCCTACTCTGTGCTACGCATTGCATAGCTCCAGTTCCGAGATCCACATGCCACAACTACCCGGCACAGATTCACTAACTCTGCTATTAAAAAATTTTTACTAAAAAGCTGTGGACAAAATCATTCTCCTGGTAACACAGAGAAAGGAAAATATACTGTACAGTATCATGAGATGAGGAAAAGTCCAAAGTGCTCAGGAATTTCTCAGGTCTTTGGTGTATGGAATATAAGTATAAGTATATATACTTTTTTGATCCCGTGAGGGAAATTTGGTCTCTGCATTTAACCCAATCGGTGAATTAGTGAAACACACAGTAATCCCACAGTGCACAGTAAGCACACAGTGAACACACAGTGAGGTGAAGCACACACTAATCCCGGCACAGTGAGCTACCTGCTACAACGGCGACGCTCGGGGAGCAGTGAGGGGTTAGGTGCCTTGCTCAAGGGCACTTCAGCCGTGGCCAACTGGTCGGGGCTCAAACCGGCAACCCTCCGGTTACAAGTCCAGAGTGCTAACCAGTGGGCCACGGCTGCCCACATAAGATGTCGCGGGCGATTGGCGACGCGATGACCAGAGGGCGGGCGTCGCGTAAAACAACGCGAGACCGCGGAAACGGCCGTCGGATTCGAACCGGCGACGCAATTCTTAAAGTGCTATATAGCACAGCGCTGCCTTTTCTATGTGTGCCACGGAGACACGGATACAAGCGTCATTTGAAAAAGGAGGAAATCCAAGGCACTCTTCGTATCCAAAAATGTATAAAAAGCCTTTATTTTACATGGCTTTGTCACATTTAAAAAACATAAACTGGGCAGAGACCCATGCGTAGCGGCACAGATAGCCATCTTCAGGGTGATGTAAAATAAAGTCTTTTTATACATTTTATACTCTGGTGTATTTGAACAAACTCTCCTCACAGCACCCCAAGACTGTGTTTAACAACTATGGGGGCCAGCTGAGGTCACACTACCAAACAGCAAGTCATTAAACAGTCACTGTAACTGAACTTGCAATGTGAAGCTTGAACTCCTTCTGTCATCTAGTTGCAGAGACTAAAGGTCAACAGCTGATTACATTACAAATGTTTCCAGGTGGATCACCTTGTTTCTTGGTTCTTATTGTATGGGTTTGTTAATTACATGCATATAACTAAACTCTTTACTTTGGTATATAGATGGTTCAACTGAATTTAAACCAAAAAATGACCAGCAATGTGGCCAGGAAAGACATACAGTAACATTTGAGTTCATATAAATGTCAATTAAGCAGGGACTGGGGGGTGGCGGCTTCATGATGAATACCAGCACAGCAGTGCGACGATCAGATTAGATTACTTTGACATGACTACACATTAAAATCCCCACCACCACCATGCATCAAGGCAGCAGCTCTGTAAAGCAATTAAACCAATCCCTTAAATCGACCTTTTGGAACAGTGAGAGGTCACTCAAGGTTTTAAAGCCAGCTGCTGCCACTATTGAGCTGATCTGCTAAAGGGTTGCCTCTCTCCGTCCACTCTGCGTGTCCAAACAGGACAGTGCAGTCAGTGTTGTTATGTCTCTCTGCGGCCAGTCACCTCCAGTTTGGCCCGCACTTCCACAACAGAGCCAGAAAAGCATGTAGGGCAGGGATTTATTAGACCAGAGCCCTGAACAAGCACTGGGTTCAGGTTTCCAGTGGGTGTGCCACACACACACACACACACACACACACACACACACACACACACACACACACATGGTTAAAGCAGCCTCCCCTCCTCTGACACTGCCCCAAATGGCCCCTGCCTCTCGTTTCATCCTTGTCCCCTGTCGGCCCGGGTGGTCGGCTGACGAATAGAGACCCCCTACCCTCAGCAAGCGGAGCAACTCGCACACAAAAACGTGGCACACAGACAAAGTCTCCAGCGGCTCAGGGGGGGATCTAGCGCATTGGGGCCACAAAGCGCCTTTTGTACAGTAGCAGACAGATAGCGCGGCGTGAGGGCGCTTGGGCACTGTGTGCGGCCAGCCATTTCAGTGTGACGCAAGGACTGCGTGGAGAGAGGACAGGGAGAGGAGGAGAAGGAGAGGAGGAGGAGGAGGAAGAGGAGGAGGGAGAGGACGGGCGGGGCTCGGGGGAGGAAGAGCACAAAGACGGTGACTGTGCAAAAATGACTGCTGCTCTATTCTCCTTTGATAAGCAGAAAATACAGTATTGCATATGGTACTGTCTGGGATCTATATAACATATCTATATAACATATTATAACATATGTCAATATGATTTTCTTGGTAATAATTATTATTGGCAAGTTATGGTTAATGTTTTTTTAATGGTTTTTTTTTTTTTCATTTTCCATGATGTTTTGTATATTCCACATTCTGAGCATTCTGTTGCATTTTATTAGAACCTACTCTGTCACTGACATGATCTAATCAAAGATCCTTGATTACTAGCTCCGCTTTAACCCTCTCTGATCTAATGTCATTCAAAATTCTACTAGGGCATTTTTAACATTGCACATTAACATATGTCCCAGACAGGCTAGGCATGTGAGCAAGAGAATCAACAGATAACACAAACGAAAATAAAGCCCAAAATAAAACTGTCCTGAAAAATCACCCGTGTGGGCAGGGAGGAGTGAAAGAACGGCTATTCTAGAGTAAGAATCCACATGGAAAGAAATAATGTCCTGAAATGCCTGACCACACCCCAGGAAGAGCCCAGACAGACCACAACAGCGCCGGCACATCCTCTTAGCACAGCCATGTTCTACATGCAACGTGAAACAGGCTAACCCCTGATCTTAAGAGACATCTGACCAGTCACTTTCTCAAATATCGACAACAGATACAATCATGGATGGAGCAGTACAGTACTAATGGCAGATTCAACCCTAATGGGCATTAGATACACTATTGGCAGGCTGGGCAGCCGTGTGTTTGCTAATAGAGCCAGTAGACAGCGCTAATGGTAAGGGATAATTCCAAAGGGGAGGAGGACAATGTGGTCATAACAAAGCACAGACAGTCTGGATGATAAGAGAAGGCCCTGTAGATAAATAGATGCAACATGCATTGTTTAGTATAAAATGCACATATTTAATTATTAAATTAAATGCAGGTGTTGACACACAGGTGATTGAAAAAAAAATAGAATTTTAAATTCAGAATACCACTTTGGATTAAAAACTTTATTAGTATCAGACTAGCAGGGAGGAGATAGGAACAGGAAATTAAAAAAGAAATTTGCTGATCATCAACTACGATGACACCTGTGCTCCCACAGTAGCTTAGCAACCTATAAACAATAACAAACCTTTAAAAACAACTAAAGGAGGGCCTATCCCTTCCTTAGCCTTGGAAAACAAGTCAGCAAAATATTACATAAACCTGTGGGCATAGGTCATGTGAATGATCAGCTACGGTCCAGCTTTCTGCTCTGGTGTCTTGACGTACACCAACAGAGCCATGCTAGCCTAGAACTGCTTGGCCCATCGCTGGTTTGCAATTACAAGTTCTATTTGTAGGATATTACGGCAGCGTTTATGCCCAGTTAAAAACAGCAGCTTCTACATCTACCCAAGGAAAATAAAGAAAACAACCAAAAACAACAAGATAATATAGGGGTGCGATTTTGAAATAGCCTATTCTTTTTTTTACTAAGCTGAATACAGCGTTTTCCTTGGAAAGCAGCCCCAAATCCCTGGTTGCATCACAATACTTGGTTCTGAAGTCGAGTTGTCTGGATGTCAAGTCTGGTGTCTGCTTTGGGCAAATACTGGAGCCTTTCCATTCACTTTCAAAAGTAAGGATTGACACCATTAAGATCACATATAGCAAATATTGAAATTTCAATAAAACTATCACTGCTGACTGAGAGAATATCCCAATTCTACAAACTGATAGACTATGGTTGGTTCCCATTTTATTGACAAGATGCCCTAAAACCCACACTGAACTAATCAACTGAATTATTGTGGAATCAGTGCTGTTGCTGACTTGCATACTAGGCATTTTCAGGCCCCCATTAGTCAGAAAAATATTTGAAATAGCAATGCAGTGAGATTAAGATAATCTTTCCCAGGGAAAAACAATAAACAACGTTCTTTTCACAAACACCACACAAACTGATAGCAGTGAGCTAGCACAGCTAGACTGACCCTTGGAGCTAAGGTGAAGACCCTGAGTTCAACATACCATCCCTGTAACACATGCAAATAATAGTCATTTGTCCTATTTTGTTAGCCTCCAGATCCCCAAAGTAGCCAGCCCCTGGGCACACTTGATGTTTTACTACACAATGGTTGGAATTCAGTACAAAAAAAACCCCTCTTGACATAGTAGAAAGGACAGCCAATCAATCCACTGAGAAAAATGAGACACACACACACCTCTAATAAATCTTATGGCTTTCTCAGCAACCGTAGGGGATCTACTGTTTGAAAAACCACAAAGCCTTACATAATTTATCCCCTTGGCCTGTCAAGAAGCTTTTCTAGAACAATGTGGTCCCATACATCCCGCGTCCTGCGCAGTGCCCGTTGTGTATGTGTGGAGAGCTCAAATTTACCAACTAATTGTGTAGTAGGGTATACCTCAGTCTAGTTCAAAGCAACAGGATTAACGCTTTTTTTTAACAGAAACTGGTTTAGGCCTTAGAAATGTTTGGAACAGCTGAACATGAACACACTGCCCCATAGCCAACTCTGGTTGCTTGTGTGTAATTAGTGGTAACACCTAATTAGTTGGGTATTGTTGACATTCTTGCATCTGGAGGAGGGTAGGGAATATGAGTGGAGTGGAGTGGGGCTAAGAAAATTCTCATGTACTCTAGATTATGTGTGTGCTTCCTTGTACCCTCAAACCTGATAGTGTCTACAAAGCCATGTATTCTTAGCCACTGAACTGACCGTTTTCCAGTGTTTTAAAAAAAAAAAAAAAAAAAACTGTAGGTAAGTATTCCTGTGACCTGTAGGGTGACAATTTATGCCCAATATCCACCATGAGTGGAACACACAGTGGCAACAGGTTGATCATTCTTGGTGACAGTGACAATGCTGTGGTAGTGATCACCAACCTTTTATCAGTTACAGATTGACCACAGCTTTGTGCAACACCAGACGATCAGGAAGCCTGTCTCTGTTTGTTAAAACAGAATGTTTCCTCTCGAAGGCAAAGGGCCGGTCTAAGGATGGTTCCGTGAGTCTGGCCCTTTGTCCAGGGCCTTAAGTTCTGATAGCCCTCGGCTTCCCAAGCTTCCTCCGCTGCTATGGGCCTGGTGGGCTGACAGACCCTGTCCTTTCAGCGGACGGAGAAACCGTTATGGACAGTAAATGCTGGACGCCTACTCTAAAGAGCTTTTGTTGGGAGAACAGCGTCTGTACTGTCTCAGCAGTACTGAAAATCACTTTCAGGAATGCTTCATGACAAAGATATTAATTCTTTTTCTTCTGTTTTGCTCAGATTTTTTCCAAAGTCTCAAGGTCTCTTTGGGTAGTTTCAAACAGTAGGGGAAGGTCCGGGGAATTTAGACTATACACATCCTTCATCTGACACATGTAAATCTGCAACCAGAACACCAAATAAGTCTAGAAATCGAGACAGAGAGATGGTGTCAAGATCTTACTTACCCCGTACCCAGCACTGGAATGTGGATGTCGTCACAAGAAGGTCACCTAACCTCGCACACACCAATGCTAGCACCACACCTGTGCTGTTTCAACATACAGTGTGTTTAAGTAGAGGGAGGTTCACTGGCCTTACATTGCTGATGCTTCGGTGTGGTATAACAGAGCACACAAGAAAATAATCAGTTCTCAGTTACTGGGCCTTTTTGTGTCTGTTTACCTTAAAGTGTCTATTCAAAACAACCAACGCTTTTTCATCAATGAAAAAAGATACAATCAGACATCATTTGAAAAACGATGTTGTATGACTCTGTGATTAATAATTGAATAACGGTGACACAATAACAGTTCCAAACCCAGACAATGGCATATTGCACTACATGAATATTTAACGCAAACTCAAGATCACATGACCATGATGCCCCTCTCCATGGACACAGTGAATATTTTCATGGATCATAACGTGACAAAAATCATGACTATCTTCTTTATGAAGAAAAGATCCAATCTTTTTCTTATCCAATAAAATTAAGTAAAACCCTTCATTGTGATTTATTGCTGGTTTATTAGTGTTTTTTCTTCTTAACTACATAAACAATAATACAAAAAATATTTTCCATTCGCAATGACAGTGACTTCATGTCACAAGGACAGCATCAGTTAGCAACACATTGGCCTCTCTATGATGAACAACAGATCCTACAGACTGCTGAGCAGTTCCCGATTTGGGGCCAACATTAGCTTGCCCTACAGCATAGTTTTTAAGTATGAAAGAATCCTTTTCATTACTTTCAAAACAACCAGCCTACCTCAAAGCTTGGGGGCTAAAGATGTGACTTCCCCACGCGGAGCACACCATATATTTTTTAACTAATAACATGTCTATAGCATATCCAGAAATCCAGAAATCCCAAATATTCTAAACTAAAATGAAGTTATCATAAAATGATGAATGTAGATAGGCAGCATCAGAGATCATTGGTAGTGAATATGGAGAGTAAGACAAATAATTATCGGGAAGAACAATGCCATGAATTCTAACCAATAACCCAAATATATAAAACCTTTTGTGATTCAGTGTCTGGAGGTCACAGCTTCCAAGTGACACTACATCATGTGATCCCAGTGGATTTTTGTCCACGGTGGAGCGCCTGGCCGCAGCTGACAGCCCCTTATTTATGATGCTCAGCAGCTGGATGAAAATCTAATTTTGTGCTCTTGCTGAAGACAATGTAAAAAGAGAGAGTAACACTAGCCAAGCATTTTTCCCCAACAGTACTTGAGCAATGGCATGTTACAGGGCAGGGGCAACAACCCCTCCGTCCCCTCTACCTCTGTCATCCATTCTCATTAACCATTTACCAGTAAGCAGAAACAACCCAGTCTTGGAGATTAAGTAGAACAACAAAATGAATTTCACATCATATGCCACGGTTTGATTTTCAGACACGTCTGCTCGGACACTGATTGATTAAAATACATTGTCAGTGCTGAGGAGATGATGAAAAATGGCTTCTGCAGTCTCCCCTGTAATAAATTAGCTGGCAGTAAGCCATTTAACTGGAAGACAGGATGGGCATAGTGCACAGAAGAGGATACTCCAGGGATTGATGTAAATTGAAGCTGATCCTTTGGAGGAGTAATATGGAGCCCTTGTGCCTTACTGTAAGGCTGCCTGTCAAATAAAGACAATATCACTGTTCATCTGCAAGAACTATGGTCCACCATTATGGAAACCATTCTATTGTCCCATGTAGGCTATCTTATGAAAGTGTAAAGGTTGTGATATTATGCTACACTAAACTGAAATAATGGATCAGATCAAAGATCAAATTAGAGGACCCCAAATTACAACAATGCTAGAATACAGTTCAGATGATGATGTCACCATGTCATCCCCTGGCAGCCTACGGCCTGCGCCTCCACAAACGAAGAGCCACAGACAGAACGTTACACAGCTGTACAACAGTTACAGTCCTTCATACACTAGCGACCTACACATCCCATGGTATGCTATGGTTGACAGTAGCTGTCAGGCGAATTAAACAAGTGAGACGGTTACACCCAAGCGAGTAACATTGCGACCTCCTCACTCTCCCTTGTGTTTCCACCACACGCTGTTGCTGTCAAACATTCTGTTGCTGGAATGACAGAGCTATTTAGGGCAAGTCAGATAGCCAAATATTCACTTAGCAGAACTAGAATTCATAAAACCCAGTGTGGGTGCAAATTCGGTTACCTTTGTACTTCTCGAGGACATCCTCATAAGCTTGGAGATATTCCTTTTCGTCAACTAGCACATACCCCGCCGGTGTGTAGTGAGCCATGACCGGGGCGGTGGAGGTTGGTCACTCCGTAGCAGCATATAGGCGAGCCTCAAGTGGTGGCCGACAGAGCCGGAGTGATTTGCGCTGTTGTTCCACGAAAGGAAACGCCCAAACGTCGCTACCCCCCTCCCATGTCAAGCGCACATCCAATGGGCGAGACTTCCTCTCCGGTTTCATGAGAAAATCTCGGCTGTGCGCTCGGTCTGGGAGGAACAACCGACCACCTAATGAATACCATCCCATATCGAGCGGTTGGGTCCGAGTACTCACACCCCTCCCAGTGTCCGTTTCTTTAAGTGAATACATAATTATGTCTTCGATTAGCCTACCATGATGCCAACACAACCAAAGTATACATATAATTTATTTTAGGGTAGCCTACCCTCGTCAAATGTACAGACCACCACGAAAAGTCACTGATGAAGTGCTAGAGTTTTTATTTTCCAAAATAACTGAATGAAACAATTCCAGTTGCCATCATAAAAAAGAACTACTGGTAATAAACATGAAGGGGTTTCTAAATGTGGGTGCGTAATGATTCGGTCGTCTACTCGCATTCAACAATTTAAAAGCACTTATTGTTCAACCTAGTCTCAATGCCCAGTGATGTTAGAAACGTTAAAAAAAGAAAGTAATCGTTTTTATTTCCAATAATTGCTTGTCAATGAATTTGCCGGCTACCCACGTGCCAAAGCACACCAGCAGGGTTTCTGCTCGTGTCCTAAAACTAGACCGTTTCTATTCAATTCCGAACCGCGATGGCGCTGTAGTGCACAACTGGGGCAACAATGCATAACAAAAAAAAACAGAAGGCCAGAGGAAAGCGAAATGTCTATTCTTCTAGGCAATATGCGTGGGTTATGCCTATATCAGACATAGTGTGGATATAGTTTAATTGATAAGTTAAAAAAAATCCGACATAGCTACAGTAGGCTATATTATGAGCCAACTGAAATCTGGCGAGTAATGACTAATACTGACACGACCCTTAATGTCATTATGGCTTAATGGCACAACACATGGCTTTAACGTGCGCGGTATATTTTCAAAACAGAAAACCCTGGATAACTGGAGCCACACATGTCACAATAAGGCATTGGTTCCAGAGGCTGTGCCATAGCTTAACATTTAAACATGCCTTGACATTAAGACCATATCCTAAAATAACACCAGATACATGCTGTTTTTCTGATGTTTACAGAATGGCCAACAAAACGCGTTCTTTGCACACGAAGAGAATCAAAACAAAAACGTTACCAACACAACTGGTGGCATCGCTCCACCATAGACAGGCGTGATGCTGCTTGGTCCACAATGGGTGGACAAATATGCTGGGTGTTAGCCTACAGCCTATAATGCATCTGGATTTCTCCTTCCAGCAAAATGGGATGCCTTTTGTGTCTGCATCACATAGTTGACATAATATTACACCCGTATAATGGTGGTAGGTTAAATTACGCAATAAATAACAAAAAATGCTTTCTTACCAGCAATCCGGAGCACCGCTCTTTCGGCTGGATCCAGTATGGATCCTCCCTGAATTTTTCGCTTAGAGCGTTCATGTCTGGGTAAATTCCACGGTAAAGTGTCCCCGGGTGCTGGTGAGACAGACCCAGACTTCAGACTGTAATCATCATCATCCGAAAAATCCGCCGATGAAGACATAGAACAACGAAACGATGCGTTCCCCGAACCGGAGCTCTGTAAAACAATGGGCGAGACAGTGTTATACACCTACCGTTCTGTGATGATCAAAACATGGGAGCAGTCATGAATGAAGGCAACAATATAGGTGACAATAAGGCAGTTTTTCTTACATGGCACATAGGCTAAACACGGCTAGGGCTACGTTTCGTAAGATAATGGAAAACAGGACACCAGTCGTGACACTTGAGCAACACGATCAACACACAAGCCCAAAATGATCTCTAATTTACAATAAAAAAGGCTGAACCTGCGATGCCATGGGCGCATAAAGCAATTGCATCTGGCTCCCCCGCCAGGACATAAAACACTTACCGCTGTATACATGGTCCCGAGCAGACACACAGAAATCCTTGTTTTCCTTTGCTATTTACATATAGCGTTGCGATGTCATTTTAACAGAACCACACCCTTCTGACGGTATAGCCTACTGCCCTGATCTTGGGTATCACAGTGTGATTCCTGATGCCTTGAATGATGTCAAACCCCAAGAGAAAGTGAACAGATTGGATCAGAGAGAGCGCCCTACGATGTGGGGGCAGTGGCATGGTACCGCGTCATCTTCCCTGGGATAGCGAAATGAAAGCCGGACGGAAACCGAAGCTCTGTAGTCTGGAAATCGCTATCAAAACCTCAGACAGGCGGTGTTACAGCGCCATCATGGTGGCCACATGCGAATGCGCCTCGTTCCAGCTAGGTATCTTTTGTTACCAGTCATCGGCACAGGCAATGTGAGTGCAAAGGTATATCCAGCCTATTGAATTAGAAACCCGAGTCTGGTATGCTAGCCTACTATAATTAAGAATACCAGAAATGGTAATTTCATGCATGCTATTTAAGAGATGATGAGAGGTGTGGTGAGGCCGGATGAAGTTTGCATGTAACACTTTAACCAGTTACAGAAAATATTACATTGTAGCCAAAAAAGTCAAGGCCACACAGACATTGGTACATTTTAAAAAGGAGTGGAGCAGACTAAATGTTTTTTTTTATCAATCCAGTCGAGTTGCAATACCACTGAGACACTAAATGCATCATTTGTATCAGTTGTATGACTCAAGTTTGTGTAGAAGTAGGCTACAGACCTTGAAACACTCAAAGGTATGAGATATTTGTCGAGTTAACAGAACAGCTAATGTGGAACTTTTAGTTCATCTGAATCCAGTATGTAACACTAAGATCAAAACTGACACCTGATTTGTGTTATATGTTATATGTTATATGTGTAAGTTCATGACAAATAGGCTATATTTAATAAATGAGTGTTGGCATTTTGGATTTAGGTTTTGGATTTATAATGTGCATTATGTAAGACATCAAGCCCTCAACAAAGTGCTGAAAACAACTTCCTGAGCTTAAAGGCCATGTGGTCTTACAATGGTCTAAATCTTAAGAGCTGACCATAGCGGATGAGGACACACCCAAATCCACACAACACACACAATTAGGCCTACCTTCCCTACATCCTGTTTTTTCATTTTCATGTTCAAACATTTGCTAACTTTTCATCAGTGTATCAAATTCTCTAATTCACTGGAAAGTGGAATACATAACCAAGGCTATACATCTCAAAGTCAAGTAGCCTTGGCCTATACTCACATTTTAGATTTTTTAATTCCATCCTCTATTTAAAAAGTAAGAGCTGTGTAGCCATACATATTATGTGCGTGCTTCCTGAAAGTTAATTAATTATCATTATTTAATTACCACGTTTTTTCCATGTAATATTGATAAGTGATTTTTAAATTATGTATGCAGTGGTTTCCCCCTTTAATAGGACTACTAATGATGTGATTGTCATTTATGTTTTATGTTCATATGGTATACCCAAAGTTTATTTCAGACGTATGATAGAGAGAATACCTACGGGCTTACGTGTTGGAGTGACCTGAATAGACTGATAAAATTCAGGCTGGACTCTTTTCTTCACTTTACGTTTTCTCAATGTAGGAGTTGAGTCTGGCTCACTCTCGACTATGTCAACAAGAGGCTTGGTCTCTTCCGACACACGCGCTCTGGCATTCCGCCTGGCATGACGTGGGCTATGCCGAAAGCCCTGTATCCGATGAGGCGGCGGGAGGGGCATGGTGAATTTGTGAAGAAAAACAAAACAATACTTCAGTCACAAGAATAGACACATTTTTTCTGGGTCATTCAAAGTTGTTTTAAGTACATGTCATGATTTAACACTTTTGCATGATACACAATTAAAAACTGATCATACCTGCGCAATGCGTAATTCACAGTGCCCAAAGAAGTCAAAGAATGGCGTAACAATGTAACTACAATGCGCTAAGTTAAAAAAGGGCCATTAATGACTCCCCAAAACGCCACAACTCATGCAAAAGAAATTACTTACAATGACCTTGACGGATAAGAGATGGATTTACCTCAGATCGAAAATGATGTGTTCGGAAACCAGCTGCCAGAATGAATGACATATGTTGTAATATTTAATATGTAGGGAAAGCAACAGCACAAAAGTATTCTGTATATTACGAAAATGCTAATAGAGGGTGAGGCGTGTCACTTACATGTATTACAATTGATAAAAGAGTAATCTGACACTTGTCATCATAGCTAGCCTACATTCTTCATGGTCCATATGGCCAGAAAGATGGATACGCAGCTAAAATTGCCACTGATAGTAACAATGATTACGCATGTTTCCAGCCCAAAAATATAGGCTACATATGTTAGCATATGTTAACATTGAAATGATATTTCCCCTGAGGATTAAAGCAGGATTAGATGAGGTGTCGACTACTTACCACGACTCCTTGAGCGCCCTGAAAGCACAGATTTTATAGGATGCTTTCCGCTACGAAGCCTGCGATGCCAGCAGCAGAAGAACAAGATTGTCGCGACGGTTCCCAGTAAAAGCAGCAGTAATATCAAGACACATTGGATGCTTAATGGTCTCAGTAAAACTAGAAAAGCCGCAGCGATCATCGCGATGCAGACCAGCCCCACCTGCACTCATTCGCGCACACGTCTCCGTTTTGACCTAAATGCTAAAATATATCATGCTAGCGGGGGATTTGTAGCAGATGAGTTCCCTACATGCAGCCTAGCTGAAGCTATATTGATTTCAACAATGTGAGGAAACAACCCATGACTCAGCAAGACACCCGTTTTACAGCACATGCAGGGGGGGTGGGGGGCGAGCATCTGCAACTAAGCAAGACAGCAGCGAGAGGAGACAGTATTTAAAGGTGTCGGAACACAACCAAGAACCAACTAAGAGGCATTAGTCTCTAGATTCCACATATCTCTCTATACGTTCTGCGTGGCTAATGAGTCCATAGCGCAATCAGTGCTCTAGGCTTGAATAATTTAGTCTGGAGACAAACATCCTCTTTCTTGCTCTCTCTACCTCTTTCTATCTCTCTCTCTCACGCTCTCTCTCTCTCTCACACACACACACTCTATTCCTCCAGTGACTCTCTGTCTACCTCTAAAAAAGTTCACCTATGCTACTGGAGGTAGGATCCCCTTGGGGATCAATAAAGTATCTATCTATCTATCTATCTATCTATCTAAAGCCTAAATGCCCAGGCAAGATATAACTGGTAGCAGTGTAACTGTGAGGTGAGGAATGCATGAATGTAAAATGTGCCAGAACAATATAGCATCCCACTTTATCATTATGACATTTAAAGCAACGTGTAGAAGGTCACAATTTTAACACAAGTGCCACCATGCAGTTGATACTTCACATCACAACCACCTCATATGGCTGGCTGTGGATCAACACTGACTGGGTGGTTACATAACACTTCGTCATCAGAGATTCTGAATAGTGATGACAATGATACGGGTGGTGGCAATCTGCTAATAAAGAATAGGAAGCAATGTTTGCCTAAGGTAAGGGTCCCCACTAACAACATGAAATACATTAGACCTTAAACTCAGGCTTCTCTGCTTTCATCATTCATGCTTCACTTAAGGGAAGAGGATAGATAGACTTCTCCAAATAGTCTGTCTGCCTCTCCACCCTCTCCATGTTTGGGTACTGTTTGGGTACTGTCTGTCCACTAGACACTTTTTACCACTGTCTTACTGCCTCACTGTTTGCGTGCTATATTAGCACATATGCATAACCCCTCCCTCCCTCCCACAGCCGGATTGTGCCACACTTATACCTTTTCTTAATATAGTTTTATATATATAAAATTATATATTTTTTATATATTACCTTGCCTACTCTCTTATATGTCCATATTTATTTTATGCTGGTCTCTAGACTTTATTCTTGCACTGTTGCACTGTTGGACTTACTCATTTGCACCATCACCATGACACTCACTCACACAGAGCACCTTACCTTACTATGCACAGAGAATTACAGGCTCAGTCCCTGCCTCAGTCATTGCAAGCACCTCATGATTAATCACCCACTATGTGGATACTGTTTTTAGACTTTAGATTTTGTGTTATTTAGTATAATTTGTATTTTAGTATATTCTTTATCTTCTACTGTCCTTATTGCTTAGCAGTGTTTTTTTTATATTATATACTTTTAATTACTTTTTTCTGCTGTTAGTGAATGTGTGTGTGATGTCTGTATGCTACTGAGACCTTGAATTTCCCCTTGGGGATCAATAAAGTATCTATCTATCTATCTATCTATCTATCTATCTATCTATCTATCTATCTATCTATCTATCATCAGGCCTGAGCAGTCTATAATGTGAAATTCAAGGAGAAATGGCTGGGTACCGGGTGTGAGGATGTAACAGGTTCTAAACTGTATTCAAGGTTCTTGAAAACCAGTGAAGATTATTCCTGCTTTGCATTGTTGACCTTCAGAATCAGAATCGACTTTATTGGTCAGGTTTGCGTAAACAAACAAGGAATTTGACTCCGACTCTTTGCTCTCAAAGTACAACACACTTAACATATAAGAATAAAAATAAAAACTATAAAAAGAGTAAAAGAATAAAAATAGAACAGTAAGAATAGAACGATGGGCAGTAGAATGTGGCTATAAGAATAAATACAGTATGTACATTTGCAAATAAATAAATAGACACTATGGGTGATATAGGGTAACGCAATGTGCCTGTCAAGGTTGCCAAGTCGTGGACACCTCAACAGACACAGGCAAGATGCAATATACAGTTGAAAAGAGGGTGGGAATAGTGCAATATCAGTATAGACTGAGGTTTAAGATTAAATATACTGTAAATATAGTGCAAGGCAGTTCAGTGCAATGATAATGTATTAATAACAATACTGTAACTGTAAGGTTGAAGTACACATGAGGTAGATGAGCAGAACAGTTTTGAGTGACTTTGTTTAGTGTAAGGGTTGGGGCTGTTTCTGAGTTTCAGTCTACACTTTAGAGAAACAGGGATTTATTTGTAGTGATACTCTTTTTTCTGATAAAAGACCATCTTGTGACATGAAAAAAATATGGACCCTTTCAAGAGAGTTCCATTATCAGCATCATAGTTGGCCCCACAAGACTTCCTTTTTAACATTCCATATGTTATCTTAATGCAGAGGAAGTAGATTGGGGCCCAAATAGAACGTTCAAGCATTGTTTTTGTTTTTTATTGTTGAAAGGGTCTATTGTATGGTGCCTTGAGGAACTCAAAATAGATGAGAAATGTAAAAAATATAAGACATTTTGATGACATTGTGTTTCATAGTAAAGTTTCATAGATTCTAACTGCCCTATTCTGTCATGGATTTTGCATGACATGGGAACATTGGACAATTTTTAATGTACTCCATGTTGGCAACTGACAAATATCTTATTTGCAGACGACACTGGACTCATCCATGATGGTGGTGGGCTGATGCAGGAAGAACATCTATGAAATGAACAAAATTGGATTTTTGGAGACACTCTTCAGCACTGCTCCTCCTCACAGTGCCCAACACCCCAGTTTTAACCACAGGGACTTTAAGGTTTTTAAGAAATTAGCATTTTCTAAGACCTTAAATGGGAGTCTGACATCGACTCCATCCTCCATTTACCTTCTGCAACTGCTGACGTAGTAGTTTATAACTGGAGCTGCTGATTCCAGTTCTTCTAATCTAGTGTGCACTGAGCTCCTCCATTTCAGTCTAGTTCGGGGTAACCATGAATCAAGACAGAAACAGACTGTAACACACAGTTAAAACTGACTGAGGCTTCCCTACACTCCTCAAGAACTAGGACGAACGCAGGGACGATCATCAACGACTCCCACACATCCTGGATACAACCTGGACAGGCGTTAAAACCTCATATGCCAATTAAGACAACAAGACGCAGCTTCTGTCCTATCACCATCACCCTCATAAACAGCTGACCATATTGACACTAGTGTCGTCACAGAGTTACCACATTCAGCATCACATCTACAATTACTGTATTGCACATATAGTCCCTCATCACATTTCAGCCCCTTTCACGATGCACAATATTATTATTTGCACTCCTATGGCACTTTTAAGTAGTTTTTTTCTTTTAGAAAGCAATCTATTTCTTGCTTGTTGTGTTTGCCCGTAGGGTATAGGTTATGCTATTGTCTTGTCTACATTGTCTAATTAGACTACTGTGTGTGTGTGTGTGTGTGTGTGTGTGTGTGTGTGTGTGTGTGTGTGTGTGAACATAGGCCTAGCATTATGGTAGATAAAAACCGATACTGATTCTGATATACTGGGACCACAATGTAGCCTAAAATCCGCGAAACTCGTTCTAAAAAGAGGTTGTCTTACAGCCAAATTACCAGACTTTCACCAATAGCCTATGTCAATAACATGTCAATAAAAACTCTGGGGCAAACATCCATCCTTTGAGAGGATTCTTTTTTTAGATTGCTGGTGTGCCTACATACGTCTGACCTGCAGGAGGCGGTATTAACACGTGAAATCATGGAAGTGTTCTGAAACAGTGAAACTAATCGAAGAAGTAGGAAAACAAGGAACGTGAGCGCGCCGAAAAGACAGCAGCTGTTTTGAGGACCCAAACGACTTATTTTGCAGTGTGGATTATGGTGCTGATCTTTTAGAGAAAGTATTGTATTATTTGTAATAACACAAGTAATTAGAAGAACAGCTTACGACACGGTAGAAGGCTTATAAAAAGCAACCGGGAACCTAGTTCTGCGAACAAAATAGGAAGTCAAGTTAAGATAAGATATGGAAGACGGTTTAGAGAATGCAAATGACCACATTTCTAAAACTAACGTTTCTGACAGCAACATGATGGGTCCATCAGATGAAGATACCACTGACGACGAGGTTTGTCAGCACACTGGTTTCTTTCCCAGTGGTTCTTTTTACACTTTCTCGCATAAAGTCGAGGGTAGTGTTAACCCAATGTTGGCGCTCTACAACAGGTATACTAACGTTACATCGCTACAGTCAACGTTAGCTAGTTCGTCAACGTTAGCTAACGTATCTGATGTGGACAGTAACATTAATTCACTGTCATTCAATGCTTTTTTGCAAGTCGTATAACGTTACTCAACCTAATTTCTTTATTGTGAAAACGTGTGTCGTGCACCTCACAACCAGTGATGACAACCGACTACTGTAACGTGTTAAAATCAGTTTAAAAGTTGCTTGGACACAAGCAAAATTAGTAACGTCGACGTTAGCAACGTTAACGTTAGCTGGCTTACTGGTATGGCCACTACCGCACGTACATGTAGCTATTTAGCCTAGCTGAAGCGGACGCTTGTAAGTCGATGGCATTAGTTTATAGTGTGTTCCTATCCATAATGTGTGTGTTTTATGCTTTCCTTCTAGCGTGCATTACCCCTCAGGGACTTCTATCCCTATATTCGTTGTTCCCTTTGCAACGGTTTCCTCATCGATGCCACTACCATAACAGAATGTTTACACACATGTGAGTTTCTTACAGTCTTTCACACAAATAATGTTTAGGTGTGGATTAAGAAATCAGAATAAGAATCCTTAACAATGATTATTGTAAGAACTCAATTGCACCGGATTGTATTAGGGATACATTACAATATATAATGTAAGTGTTGAATCGTTGATGTTTATACTCTTGTTGTGACAATTTATGTCTTTTCAGTTTGCAAGAGTTGCATTGTGAAATACTTCTTCTACAGCAACAGATGTCCAAATTGTGCCATTGTTGTACATCAGACACAGCCATTGTATAATATCAGGTATTCATTTTCATGTGCATGCTGCTAGTACATGATGACAACCTTGATACTATTGATCATCAGTTGAAATGCACATAATGCTGGTGCATGTTTGTTTGTGACTGTAATTGATGTAATATCCATAACCCATGCTGCTTTTCTGACATCATTCTTGTTTTCCTCTGCATTCCCTCAGGCCAGACAGACAGCTGCAAGATATTGTTTACAAGATGGTTCCCCATCTGGAAGAACGTATGTTTCTATCATTAGAATAAAGAACATTGCAAATTATTTCTGCACATCATGTTTTTATTCATTGTATTTCCAATTGATGTGATATTGTTTAATTTCATGTGTCAGAGGAAAGAAAACGGATGGTTGCATTCTACAAAGAAAGAGGACTGGAAATTCCTAAGACATGTAAGGCGGTTGATGTTTTGTTATTTTTATTTTTAAAATCATTTTGGGTAAATTATAGCTTTAAATAGCTTTAAATTCTGGATGTGTAATCAATCCTGTAGTTGCAGTCCAATCTGCAGCCCAAGCCAAGGTGCAGAAAGCTCAGAAAGACCCTATGCCCCATCCTGTGTTTACCATCCCGCCTGAACTGGATGTCTCGCTGGTGCTGGAGTTTGTGGGGTGAGTGCAATTCCTTTGTATGATGTGTTTCGACCATAGGCTGTATAAAGAAGGTTCCGACTCTGTGTGTTGTGTATTGAGATGTATTGTCATCTTGGTGTAAGTTATTCTAGTAACTCAATAATGGGTAGCACAGACTTCACTAGTCGTAGAATCGCTGTAATGTTCAGATTGCGTTACTTGCTTTCTTGTGATCAGGAGTCTTAACGTTGTTTGTGTTCAAACTATACAACTGATCTGCGAAAGGGGTGTACATATTACACAATCTCAGTAAAAATCCCAGACAACTCTGTCTTCTCATCAAGCTACTGTACATTTGTCACAGGAAAGCACCTGTGCAAAAAGTGTCCTGGTGAATGGCACCCAGTGACCCAGTGTTGTGGGGGAATGAAACATATTTTGGTAGTGGTAGGGCTATGGTTGAATGTGAATTCCATTTAACCAGGGTTACAGTTTTAACCTTTTCAAGTCCACAATTTTGCTAGTGGCAAAATGGAAATAGTCCGATATTGAGGTAGAATTGCAAATCATTTTGCTCATTCAAAGATGTAACATCTTACTAAGCTTTGTCATAACACACAAATCTTTGCTGACCTGATCATTGTAGTGATTCTTCTATTCAGATACATTAAAATATCCATCAGCCAGAGACGGTTAAGCTTTATCAACAGTCTCTGGCTTAGGTTGGTGATAACAGGTGAACTGGTAATGCAAACAAGTTATCAAGAATTTCCTTGCAGATTGTTTTTGTTCAGAAGATGGGAAGGATAGTGGTTATAAAGTTTCAGTGGAGTTCTGGTGTAGAATTAATTTAATTTAATTTAATTTAGTTTAGCTCAGTTTATCTATACTATATTCATATTAGTACCTGATATATAGTAATATTTTCCCCACTGGGTGGTCTTTCATAGTATTCAACATTGCACACCATGTAATAATTTAGTATTATTGTAATAGAATGAAAATGACAAAATTGATAATGTAATCATATTCCTATGCATGTAGTGAAATAATTGCCTGGGTGGTGTTTTTTTACAGGGCAGAGGAAGGCATTGGGGATTACAAGGTAAATCCAGAGGGATTTATTCACATGGGTATTTCTGGGACTAGTTTTTGAATTAATGTCATTCATGACAGAAATAGTTTAAAGTGAATTATTGGCTCATTAAACTGTATCATGGTGACTAAAATTTGTCAAATAGTTAATTTTACAATATGTGCCAGACATGACAGTTTCCCATGAGCATGTATATGCAGTTGTGCAGTGCTGATGAGTGCTATGTTGTTCCCAGCCCCTGGAGAGGAAGTATGTGCGCGTGTCGGGGGAAGCCACTATCCGCCACGTAGAACTCTTCATCAGGCGGAAGATGGAGCTGACACCGAGCTGCCAGGTAGAGTCCACACACACACACGCATGCACACATACACACACATACTGTATACACACGCACACACACACATACACACACACGCTTCCAAATACACTTACCTTGATAGGAGTCCACTCACTGACATAAACACGGCTTGGATTAGTTATCAGAGACCCCAGGCAGTAGTTCTCTCTCAAGATAAAGATACCGGTAGTTCAATTGTGATGTGTGCCTGTGTGTGGAAAACGTTAAAGGAAGAATATTTTGATTTGATTTTTTATTTTTCGTGCTGAAATGGAGAATGGCAACTGGTGACTGTGTCTGGTGTCTCTTAAACAATAACATAACTGCCTTTGTTTTCCTCTATGAAATGAGCAGTCCTTCAAGGTTTGTCTTCTCTCCCCACAACATTGTTCACTAGCTGACTCCACCTGAATTCCACTGGGCTGTGAACCAGCTGATGCAAGATCATTCTCCTGGGTAGAGAGAGAGAGAGAGAGAGAATAGGGGGCTTGTGACTGTTTACAGCTTTGTTTTGCTCACATTGCTTTAGACTGCTGTGATTGGACAACAGGATCTCAGGGTATTCTTGCGGTCTGTTTTTCTCTATGTGACCTGAAAAACATGCATGGTTTTTCTGCTATTAGATAGACAGGTGGGGTCTTTGACTATGCCAGCCACATTCCTGCTTCCAATGATTATAATGATAATCATACTCATAATCATAACTATAGGCATAACTGTAGTTGTTGTTTATCCAGGAGCGGATGTCACACAGGTGTTGAGAGTTTAAATTGGGTTGACCGGGTTGGGTTGCGTTTTAATGTAGACCTGAATGTCAGTAAAAATCGATGCTATGTTGTCTGATTATATGTCAAAGTGGGAGCATACTTATATATGGGCCTGAGCACTGACCCCTGTGGGACACAGCATGTTACTTTGCTCTCATCGGATCTTGAGCGCCCCAATGGCACGGCTTCTCCATGCAGCCTGAATGGTCTGCTGGCTTTTTGATGACTGCCAGTGCTAAATCTGACTGAAAGCCTACAGCCTTAGCCTGAGAACCTAAACTTCAATGAAATGAAGGCTACCATACACAGGCGTCTTATGTTTTGGTTGATATTTTGAATTAAGTGCTCTTAAAATAATGATATGATCCCGGAAAATTGTCAGCGTGGGCTCATTGCGTGTTTCCTTGTTAGATGGTCAAACTTGGATTAGAGGCTTAAGCTAATTTCCCCCCTCTCTTTCTTTCTGTCTGTGTGTCTGTCGCTCACCAGTCTTTAGTGAGGGCTGATCTGAGAGTGCCACACGCAAAATGTCGGATTGCCAGACAAGAGGGAAGGGGAGGGGTTGAGAAGGGAGGGGAGCAGCCATGAGTCAGCAAAGGAGAAGGGCAAGGCCGGTGGGGGCGACGGGGGCATGGAGTGTCCGGATGATGAGAGGTGACAAGCAAAAACGAGTGAGCAAGAAAGGGGAAAGTGTTGTAGTTAATGCCTGAAGAGTATTTTGTCTGTGTGTGTGCGCAAGTGTGCCAGTGGGAGGAATATGTATGGAGACTGACTGGGCATTACGCTTTTGTGTGTGTGTGTGTGTGTGTGTGTGTGCGTGCGTGTGTGCGTGTTTGTCTGTTGAAGCGAGCTGGGTGTGTCTATGCAGTGGGAATAAGGGGATGCTCAAATAGTCACGCAGTAGAAACCCAGAAGGTACACAATTTAA
Organism: Alosa alosa; assembly: GCF_017589495.1. Classification (NCBI taxonomy): domain Eukaryota; kingdom Metazoa; phylum Chordata; class Actinopteri; order Clupeiformes; family Clupeidae; genus Alosa; species Alosa alosa. The sequence continues at coordinate 21,430,786 of NC_063206.1, read as the reverse complement.
AAAATTTTTTCTTTCTTTTTTTCTTTCTGCTTGAGTGACTAGCTGTGTGCTAGTTATCACTTTATTGTTAAACAAATGAGGAAGCATGATTACAGTGTTTTTGCTTACTTTTCATCATTCATTTGCCCATTTTCATCTGACAGCATCAACATAACTTTTAACTAATGCCCCCCATTCAAGCTTTACTCAAAAGACTACAATCTTTCAAGAATCTTTCCCAAATCTTGTCAAAGTTGTTTGGTGTAAGGAGGCCATTAGGTGCTCAGAGGAGTTGATTAAAGCGCTATATAAATGCAGTCCATTTACCATTTGACTTGCTCTGCCACAGCTCCTGGCTGCTGAGCCATGCTAAAGAGCACAGCTCGCTAGCTCGCTCTCTGTAACCATTTTAGCTTGAGCCCGTCACTGCTTCACCCTTGGCCTAATTAAAGATTAAGGATAGCACAGCAGTGCATTAGAGAGAGGAGGCTATTATGTCTGACCACCTGGGAAATCTTTGAGTATATCTCAGCATATAAATTATATGAGTACTTTTGTTTGATTTGTTTTTATGTTTTTGTGTGTGTGCGTGCATGTCTAAAAAGCTCTGCTATCATGTGTATCTCCCTGCAGGTGGACGTGGTGTGTGGAGAGCAGCTCCTGGAACGCTGTCGATCTCTCAGGGAAGTGCGCAGCAGTGTGGGACAGGACGCCCTGCAGGTGTATAAATACACACACACACACACACACACACACACACACATGCACACAGGGACTCAAGAGCACTCCAGGTTTTCCACTAGTGCTGAAATGAGACGATAAACCACAATAAAACTACCGTATTGTACTGTAAGACGCACCAGTCAAAGAATGTGTCATGAAGAGGAAAAAAACATATATATATATATATATAAATATATATATATTGCACCGGAGTCGCAGGACCAGCCAAACTAGGAAAAAAAGTGACTTATAGTCCAGAATGGTAGAGAACGCAAGAGCTGTTATCTTAATTTTGATGTGGAATAAGATCACAGAGGGAAATGGCAACCTCTGAAACACTCTCATACCTGCCACGTGAACAGCTTTTTAACACAAGGACAGAAAATAAAATCTCTTGACATCAGCTGTCAAACATGATTCTATTTTTTAAAAAGTCTAATGTTTCAGTGCATTGCATTCAAGAATGTGGGAATATGTACCAAAGAGAGAGAGAGAGAGAGAGAGACTCCCTACGAAGCAATTTTCTAGGAACGGAAGTGCAGGTAGCCTTTGTTCCTTTAGGTTGGTCCCTTGAGCATCTTAATTCAGATGGAAATTGACAATGGCTCTGCAGCCTATGACTCAGCTCCTCTGGGTTGGATGGGATTTTCCAGTCCACTGCCTGTCTCTCCGTTCACATTATCAAGCCGCCGGGCTTTACTGGTACCCAATTTCATGTTCAGCCACTATTCCTCTCCCCTTTCGTCTTTGGATTAGTGTGAGTGGCTTTTTGAGGATTGTGTGGTGTTCTATTTGGTCACGGTGGCTGACCGATAGTTCAGTTCTTTCAGAGTGGTTCAGAGTCTTTTGTTTAGAGTGTACATTTTTTTTTATGCCCAGTGTACTCCGGCTGTCCCAGCCATGACGTCAGCGTTACTCCTGTGGGAGAGACAGAGGTCTGGCTCAGAGGTGTGTTTCCTAGCGACAAAAGGGAGTCAACCCCTCTGCTTCTGAATCACATTCAGTTCCTTTGTGTCGGATCTGAGATTAGGGACTGAACCCAAAAGGAGCTTTTTTGGCTCCAGACATGATGCATGAGAATACAGACGTGGAATGTGGTTAGTTTGCGTCTTATTCTTGTTTTTACACCACCAAACATTTACTGAAGCCTGTTAAAGGCTGGTTTTAAGAGACACGGTTCTATCCTTGCATCGTGTGGGCCAGGCATTTTGAAGAAACCAGTTGATTGGGATCAAAGGTCGACAGTGACCGGCAGGGCCTCTGTCTGTCTGCAAGCTGATTAGTGATTCCTGTGGGTCAGTTCGAGGGATAGGACATTCAGGGAGATCCCACATGTTGGCTCTCACAAAAGACATTCTCTGGGATAGAGATGGTGTATGAGGTGATGCACACTGCTGTATACAGAGACTACATGGGGTTTATTTTGACTGTGTATATATATAATAGTTGCGAATCATGTACCCACTTAACTAGAAATGAACCCCGAATTGAGTGAAGTATGTACTGTATATGACAATCTACAGAACCTAACCCTCTTGTTTTCCTCCATTTGTTCCACAAAGGACGGCTTGCTGGTTCTTCACTTTGGAATCGTGCTATCAGACTAAATGGAGGATGAAGCGGCCATACCCTGCGGTCACTGTGAAACTCAGCTAACCTCGGAAATGAAATCTGTGACACAGAGACTCAGGACACAAAGCCTCTGCAGTTCTATGCAATGCCTTATTGGGGTTCGTTTAAGTAAACTTCCTCTCTTTCAATGCCAGCCTGTATGCTCTTGCACAAACCCCTATTACTGTAATGGAAGGGCTTTCAGCCAGGTCTGGTTTGTGTTGCTGTTTTTTTTTTTGTAAACTAAAGGGCTCATATCCACAAATCCAGTACCTCTGTGCACAAAGGAAACAAGGGCTTAAAGTCTGAAATGACTTTTCTTCCTGCTGTTGCCATGATTTGTTTTGTAAAGGTGACTTGTCTGCAAGAATAATTTTGGTGAAGGGTTGCTGCTTATCTCTTATGAAGGGCTCTGATATTAATCAACATTTTCTGTGAGAGTGGAAGGATAAAGTTAAGTTTAAGTTAGCTGTTTGCTCTCTGGGGTTGCTGTGGTGTGTGTGTGTGTGTGTGTGTGTGTGTGTGTGTGTGTGTGTGTGTGTATTAGGAACCTCATAAGAAATGGTTTTGCTTTTAACAACCAGCTTTACGTCTCGTCATTAACTGCTGTTATTATTTCTAAAATTGAATGCTCCTTTGTCCTCTGAGTTTGGTTTTCAATCAACTGCTGTGAGTCTATCTTAACCCTCAAATATGAAACCAAAAATAAGTCTAATTTGTGACATTTCACATGCATAACAGAGATATCATAATTTTTCAATTGTGTGATCTTTTGTATTTACACTGTGATATATTCCACTACCAGATGTCACTTTGTACACTGGTAACAGCATTAAAAAACCTGTTTTTCACCTCGAGATGTCATTTAATTTGTTGCGAACCCTATCGCTTTTTCTGTGATTTGGATGGACACTGGGTTAAATGATCATTTGAGGGCTATTGATCATGAATGGCTTCTTTAGCATGTTCAACTTCAATCTCTGTGTGAATGCCCACTGGCACGTTCTCCTTGTGAGTAATTACCCTATTTAGTGTATGGAGGGTTATCCTCTTAAGAGCAAGGCTGGTGGATGAGTCACTTCAAGAGATATTTCTATCTTAAGGCCGGTAAGAGTTGGACCGGAATCCGTCTGAACCAACGTCTCGCCATCACGGGACGACAAAAGTGTGAAAACAGGGTAGAAAAGGAGCTGTGAAGAGAGGTGAAGCATGACTGAAGAGGGGGAGACAGAGAAGGACAGATTCAGACAGCAGATCCGGAACCACTGAGGATTTTGCCTGTGGATGAAAAGGGTATCCACGGTAACGGCCGCACAGTCCCAGGAGATTGCTTATCTGCAGAGCTAAAATTAACAGTCCCTTTGACTGACGTTCGCTTCGTCGACTCAGTAGTGACCGTTTCTTCCAGCAGTGCTGTGGCTTTTTTTTTTCATACAGACCTTCCACCTCATACAGGAATAATGAAAGTACAGGAATGTGCTATGAATTGGCAGATATGAAGATCACATTTTTGTTATCGCTTTAAAATTCAGTGAGCATATTGACCTGATGAAGTGGTCATTTCCTCTCCCTTCACACGTCTCAGCGTTTCTGTATCTTGGGCAAATGATTGTACCTGATTCCTCCTGATGCAGGAACATGACAGATATTCCTACAATAAAACTCACAGCTGCTGTTGAGCTAGTTGGGCCATTTTGCAATTAATGATTTCACCTTTAAAGGTCAGTTGAGACAGGGTCGATGGCAGACCCTTCAGCTCCTGCCTGGATCTGCATTGGTCAGCTGTGTAGAACGAAGCAGGAATCAATCATATCTTTTGCAATCTTATCAGCTGTCTAGAGAGATTGCTGACAGAGGGCCATGGCTTGCAGGGGGCTTCATTAGAATAAAAAAGTCCCCCTCTCACTGGAACGAGGATCATTTCAAATCCAGGAGTTTAACCATTCAGAACAGCGGGGATTTTTTGACTGAAGTTCAGTGAAATAAAGCTGAACTGTGAAAGGGTGAATACATCTATTGTCAAGGTACACTACCACAACCAAAACAGGATATCTAAAACAAAGACAAATGGTATCTAGTATCTTTTCTTTTTTATTATTATTGTGTAAGTAATAGCTCAGAGGTCAGTGAAAATTAAGAATTTTCTGTTGGACTGATATGAACAACCTAGGCTTAAATCTCCTGATTTAATCAGTCTGAAAATAGCCTTATATATGCCATGTTTACATTGTGAATCCTATGAGGCAACACTGAAAAACAAATGTCAGTTTTGGATTAGACAATAGATTGAATGTATAGATCTAAGACTTATACTCACACAGAATTACAAACACATTTAGACATAAAAGTCATCTTTCCTTAGCACTGAAATGTCATTCAAAGTGATAAAATCACTCATTGTAAACATAATTGACAACAGCTACTGGCAGTGTATTGTATAATACATAACATGTTTACATTCAAAGCAGTATACAGTCACTGTGATGACATTACGGGTGGACTACTTTATAGGCTATGTAATTATGGACAGATATGGGAAACAGAACAGTTTCACTCCATTGAATAAGGACACTGCTGGTCTAGTTGGAGTTTAAATCAACCAGGTCACTCTTTTCTACCTTCTTGGTCACAATGGTCTCCTCGATGATCTCCTCAAACATCTCCCGCTGCTGTGCAGCCATTTTGGACTTGCCCTGACTCTCCTCTTCCTTCTCTCTCTTGGGGTTTTGGTTGGAGCTGGTGTAAGTGCGGGTCTGGTAGCCATAGCTTTGGCTGGGCACATGGTTAGGAACGGGGTACATCATGCCTGTGCCAAAGTGTGTCTCTTCACCTTCCAGAAGTTTCCTTTGTTTTTTTTTTTAAAGGGAAGGAACAAGTACAAGACACTTTAGTGAGAATGTAGCCTACATGAAGTAATACTCAGGGTGGTTTAAGGATGCTCCTTTTTGTACTTTTGTAAAGTAAGTGTGTATTTTTGTTGGGGTTTGACCTGAGCCTCAATATTATCAGCACATGGTCAGTTTTGTTTTGTGCATATGTACTATATTGCTTTGAGCAAAACGTCCAGACATTTTAAAGACTAGTAATTCTACATGTTTACAGTCTTTCCAGACCTGTAAAAAACACCCTGAACATTTTACTTCCCCTTTGTCCAAGTGTGTTTAAGGCAAACATAAACACACAGCATTTCCATAGCTCCTTGAAAGTCATTGCATAACTAAACTGTTATTTTTTTAATTGCATGCTATAACTTGTAACACTGGTACCATTTTTACTAACATTTACCGCAAGAAAGTGAAAAACGCTGTTGAAATCAGCACAGTTTGGTGAGATACCTGTATGCTGTGATTTCAATGTCCAGAGCCATCTTAACATTCAGCAGGTCTTGATATTCCCTAAGGTGACGCGTCATCTCGCTCTTTGTACTTCTAAGCTCATTTTCAAGATGTCCAATCGATTCCTGTTGAGAACAACCAGGCGTTTTAATCAGCCTTCACTTCATACAATGTGACATGACCACCATGACAGAAACACAACAGCCAGCCATGCTTTAAGTATCTCTGTCTGAACACCAAGTGGGATGTAGGTTAATCAGATTAATAGTCATAGCATGATGTTCAAACTACAAAAGAGTATGCTTTATCACACCACTTGACAATATGCCATTTTATCTGCAAATCATTGGCTACAGCCATTATCCCACGTGGTAATACTCTAAAATAAATAACTTTCATATGAGTGCAATGCTACTGAGACCACGACCTTGATAATTGCCTTTAAGCAATCCTCTTTCTACAATCAGTCGCGTGGGTGGAATAAGCCACCCCGGGTCGAGTGTTCCGAGTTCAGCACCATGGACAAGGCGCTAACTCTCGTGTGTGGGGTTTTCCCAAACATTAGTTTGTATAATTTTACACTTAGGCCTATGCATTATAATAGTTTTAAAGCACATGTGTTTCATGGTAGTTTGTCATGGAAGAAAAACAGATTGATTTATCATAGAGGCTTTGGTTAAAATGAAGCACATTAGTTGCCTGACCTGATAGCCTGCTATGTCCATATTGTGTGCGTCGTCCATCTCGCGAATCTGGCGTTCCAGTGATTCGTTGGTTCCTCTCAGAGTTTCAATTTCAATAGTCTTGGACTGTAATTGTCTTCTGTAATCACCTATCTCCTCTTTGCTGGCTCGTATAGCCTCGTTGGTTCTTGCGGCCTGCTCATTTAGATTAGCAAACTTTGTCTTGTACCATTCTTCTGCAGACTGAAGATTCTTTGAAGCCAGCGACTCATATTGACCTCGTATTTCCTTCAGGGCAGCGGTGAGATCGGGTTTAGATACTTCGACCTCGACAGATACCTGGGCTGCGTGCATCATACTCGTTAGTTCCGTCACCTCCTCGTCGTGTACCTTTCTCAGGAAATTGATTTCATCTAGTAGAGACTCAACTTTCCTCTCCAGGTCCAAGCGAACCAGGGTTGCATCGTCCACGTCTTTCTTGTACGACCGGAGCGCCTGTTCAGCCTCTTCTCTTGCCCTTATCTCGTCTTCATATTTGATTCGCAGCTTTTGCAGATCATCTTCTATATTGTCCCTTTCTATGAGAATCTGAGACTTTTCGGTGTTGAGCTCGTCTATCTGGCTGCGCAGCTCCCGCATCTCTTGCTGATACAGATCAGTCAGGCGGGATGGTTCGCTGTGCCTCTGGCGCAGAGTGACCAACTCCGTCTCCAACACCTTGTTTTGCTGCTCCAGGGTACGCACTTTATCGATGAACATTGCAAATCGGTCGTTAAGACCCTGTAGTTGCTCTTTCTCATTTGTTCGTATGATTTTAAATTCATTGGTGATCACTGAGGTCTGAGTTAGATCGACGCAGTCGCTGGGAACCGGAGAGAAAGAAGATGCGCGCCCCGACCTTCTGTGTCCCAGTGAGGACGCACGAGAGCCAGGCTGCGACCTAAAGCCGCTGGAGGACATGGAACTTCTTGAGGTAGAGGCTGAAAAACGGGCCACATCTCCGAATATTTTTCTATACGATGAAGAAAGGTAGTGATCAGATCCGTAATTCATTTCGGCGACTATTCAGGAGCTCTAAAATCGGTTCTGCCAACGTTTATATAGCCCGAGCGGGACCAGTTGGACTGTTCCAAACAATAATCTCATTAGCATAGTTTCTGACATAAATAACTGCTATAGAGAACCATGACGTTAGTTCTCAGTGTAGGCTATGTATACAGGTTGCCTTTATTTTCAAAAGAAACTTCAACTTACCTGATAGCCTATAGGCTAAGTATAAAGTTTGACTAGATAAACCCGAATGGAACTGTCCATTTGATGTAGGCTTAGGCCTACTCTCAACATCAGCCTTCCCTGACTCCGGGGAAAATGAGTTATGTTAATAAGAAAAAAACTATTTAGATTAATAGGTTATACATAATAACTACAATTATAGCCTACCCTGGCTATAATTTCCGGGGGGGGGGTCAGTGTTTGCATATTTAATACGTTTCATACACGTGTCGTTGCTTTTACCTTACCTTACGCATGCCAGTTATGTATCCACCAGCTGCCTACCTGCAACAATTTCACAACAGCTAGTTCTGGAGGGCCACTCAACCAGCCCGCCTGCTTACGACGAGCCTCAGGCTGCGCAGTCGGCACCCGCTTCCTTATTTGGGTTGCCAGGTTTTAGCCTATGACAAAACGGTTGAAATTGAAACTAAGTAATCGTGTATGTGTAGGGTGTATTTCATACACAATCTGGCAGCCTGGCAGATGTCAGACTAATAGAAAAAATGCATGGATCAATGATTTTAAAATGAAGTTTGGTGGCCATGCAAATTACGAGTTTTCCGGGAGAAATAACAAAACGGGAGGGTGCCTGGAGATGACCTTGAAATACGGGAGAACCCGGGAAAAACGGGAGTGTTGACAGGTATGGGTTTGCCCCAGTATGTAGCCTAATAAGTCTCGGTGTAGAAGAAATTGGTTGTTACCATTTATAACCAGGAGATGGAGCTATTTACTAAAGCAATAATGGTGTTTGACAAAAGTGCCTCCATTCAGCTTCTCTAATATTTTCCCAATACTAATTACTCGATTATACATATATACATATATATGTATATATTATATATATATATATATATATATATATACAAATTTGCCTTAATTCTAAATGTGACTCGGACCAAGCAGTCCTAACATAGCCCTATATTGCATGAGGAAAAGTGCATTAATAACTTTAATAGATCCACCGGCATAGCCTTAGTCTTAAGACTGAGCATTATGAAAATGAAGTAAAGCATAGCCCACCAGCTGTCAGCATGTCTTGTCTGTTATATGTGTAGCATTCCTCCACAGTCTACGCACGAAAGCGCATGCGTGTCGGCGCAATTGATTTGGTGCAGTTGTTGCTTCCTCGGAGGTGAGTAGCAAGTGTAGCACGGTTATCCTTCAACGAAAATTATGTTTTACAAGAGCAGTGTGTCAGTAGTAGCAGTCAACAGTCACGAAAAGAGGCACATTATTGCACTCATATAACATCTACATAAACAATTTTGGAGTACCACTCAGAAATAGGTAGCGTTAGCTAAATTAAATACGATTAGGCTACTTGAAGTCATCGTTAGCTCCGCGTACTTTGCAGCTTACAATGACACGGAACTACCTTGCCATGCTAACTTAGCAGCTAGATTTTTGATAGATGAAGTGTAATGTTATATCAGTGCACAGGACGATTTTGCGTTCTAGCTAGCTATCGTCCTAAACGTGCAGTTGGACGTTTTCACTTTCAGTAATGTGAACTTAGCCAATGCATGAACTGAAGTCTAGTTTAGTTCTTTGTAAGTTAAAGATAACGGCTGTCAGATTTATTTTGATAACGTTATAACTCGGCACATGTAATATTATCGTAACACCCCCAATTATCACCACTTTTGTTCAGAAATTATAAAATAACGATGTTTTTTAACACTTCAAAATAACATTTACTAAATGAACCTTACATTTTTCAGTAGCCATAGATGTGGAGATTTGAACAAAATCTGGTTTGGTAGCATTTACTGCCTGAAATATCCGATTTTGTTTACCACGTTTGGAGTTATAGTGCTGGCCTGATGGGTCGCCTATTTACACCGTTTCAACGGCACATGAACGGTTAGACCGAGAATTCTCGTCATCCAAGCAGTTGTGTACACGCAGCCTTACAACACCGTTTACAGCTCTTCGAGTCACGGTAAAATGTCATTTTTGGTACATAGCTAATGTACAAACACCTGTGGTATGGGTGGTTGCGTTTCTTTAGGAGTCCGCTGTCTTGGTTTGTTTAGAAATGGATATTAAGTGACATACACGCAAGACGGTGGAAATACGGGACCGACGGTAGTTCCTATACGTTAACTAGGTGTGAGGAAACTGTAAATTCGGCTTGATGTTAACGTTGGCTTATAACCTTAATGTAACAGTTAGCTTTTTTAAATAAATATCCCTTTACAATAGCTTCTAGGCTACGCATTTCACTCTTTGCTGAAATGTGCAGTAACATTGATGGCTATCTGTTAACCTCAATGGGCTGAATTGCCTCTTTTTTTTTAAGCTGTTGACTAACGTCAACACTTTACTAACACTAATGTCAATGTGCTAATATAGAATAGTTCTGAGCTAATGTAATGGCACTTAAAAATACGAATACAAAGTGGACGACTTTATAAAATGCAAAATTTGCTTATTCCAGAGATATTTCTGTTCCGAAGAAGACTGTATTTGAACTAGTTTCTCAAGTTTAGTGTTGAGGAAGTAACGTCAACGTTATGGTGGCTGTAAAAATCATCATGGAAAATTACTACGAAATGTTAAGTGAATTCGTACAAAAATTAACTGCACCATGTTGACACTTGCATAAAAAATGGGCCTGTGTGGTTATTCATTCTTTCTAGGTGTTTTCGACCAGGATGTGTTTGTGTAATAGGATGAACATAATATGAAATACAACTGACAGGCTCTGTTGAGACTTCCGTTTGTGTTGAGGCATATGCCCTCGTCTCAGTTTCCTTTGTCCTGAATCCACTGGAACTGGACTTTTAGGCAACAACCAAGCAGACAGTCTCCAGAGTTAGAAATTCCACTACTGTCGGGCATTCTGATTGACTGACCTCCTGCTCCATAAGTTGTGCAGTTTTGTATACATACTTGAGGTGAGACTGACCTTTATTGGTCAATATTATGTGTTAACTGTATTGAATTTATCTTTTTCTGTTTCCAGGTGCTCTATAGTTTTTGTTTAACCTAACAATTCAAGATGACGACATCATGGAGCGACAGACTCCAGAACTATGCAGATGTTCCAGCCAACATGGATGGAATGTCCATGAAGAAATACAGACGAGAAGCTCATCACAGGTACCATTGTGTCTGCGTGGAACAGTTTGCACAGAACATTTACTTTTCACTGCCCGTGGTTGTTGTAGCCTTGAAAATGGTAGATGTAAAAAGTAAGTTCCAGTTTCAATCCAAGGATTGTGGGTTTGTGTGTTCTGCTGGAAAGTTAAATGGTAAATAGCAGCCTTTTTTACTGCCAACAACAATTCTGAACAACATTATATATTCAATGACAGGTGGTAGTGTTCGAGTACAGTAGAACTTTATCAAGGTTGGTGCCAGTGGTTAATGAGATACTGTGGAAAGGGATTTGCATGTCTGGAACATATTTTTGTGGTTGGTGGTTATACATTTGCTTACAATTATTTGTAAGCTGATATTTATCATTTATTTGTTTATTGGAGTTGACCAATAACGGATCCAGTGCATTATTATAGTAGAAAATAAGTAGCAATGTTAATGATCTAATCACGTTCAGAATTTCAGAGGACGAGGATGTGTTTGCTGAGAGGATTTTTAAGGGTCTTTTACAAATGCATTTGACCTTTAAGTTCAAAGGAAATGACTCAATAAATGTGGGTGGGAAAACAAGTGATGTGTTAATAGAATGTCTCATTTATCTTTTTTTTACAATCTATTTCTCTCTTTCTAAATGAGTTATTTATCCTGAGGCCTGAAATTGCCAAAAGAGATATGAGTTAATTCAGTGTTCATTGTTTATTTATTTGAGCAAAAAACATTTTGTGAAGCAGACTAGTGCAATTTCTTTTGACAAGAATATTCCATTTTAATACTATAAAAAATGACAGATTAAATAATTATTGAGATAATGTGCTTGTCTAAATTTGGCCTATACAAGTTCAGTCACCATCTTCTGAGAAGAAGGAGCTTGATTACCTCTGCAGCACAGCGAAGCAGAACGGACTGGCCATTTTTTATGTTTTCTTAAACTCAACTTATAAATACTGGTGAAGGTATGATACACTTAGCCTATATGAGAAGACTTGAGTTAAAATACTGCAAAACACTGTTATGCAGTACATGCATTTTTTTGTATTTTACCTCATTACTTGCAGTGCATGTTTTTAGGCTGTTTTGAAGGATACCTGGACTTCAAGAACAAGTTCTTGAAATTGTATCAATCCATCTTTTAAGTCTCACATTTTTGTTTTTCATTCACATACAATTTGTTTTCCAGTTGTAGATTCATTTTCTATTCGTGGAACAACAGCTTGGTGATTCATTTTTATTCAACTGTGTCTTGCAGGGTATAACTAATGACAATCAACATCCTCTTAAAATATTTTGTATTTCTTTATTAAAAAAAAAAACAATTGTACACTTCTGATTGTGTAAAATGTCCTCCAGTAACATTAAGATGAACTCATTAGCATATGTCTTGTGAACGTGGTAGCCTACTTTTTACCTAATCACATATCATAGAAATCTTTTAGTTGTTTTGTGTAAAGTAATAAAAGAAATTAAAAAAAGCAAAATAACAGAATAAATAAAAAATACTGAGGAACTGGAAATCAATACTCCTGTTTGGCCTTTGTGTGTGTGTGTGTGTGTGTGTGTGAGAGAGTTCAATGTCATACTGTGTGCTTGGAGAGTGACACGAGCTCATGAGTGTGACCCATGGTAATGTGTAGCACATGTATTCCTTTATCACAAAGCTGTCCACGGGAACTGGCCCAGTGTCACCCAGCAATGAGGTATGATGAAGTTTTGTTTCAAACTGCAAGAATGACTTGAATGTTTGTTTTTAAAAAAATCCTTTGTTGTTTTTTGTTTGAAATATGGTGTATATTATTCATTTGAAACATCATGCCATTTTTTGTAAATGAATAAAAAAACAAAAACATCCATACTTATTTTGCTGTATGGTGTGGAAGTGGAAGTGCTTAGTAGGCTTTCCCTGTAGGACTGATGGAAGCCGCTTAAACCATGGGTAGTGCTCCTCTCCTTCATCCTCCTCCTCTGACTGCATCTCTCTCTCTCCATTGTTTGGACCCCTAACGCATCACTCCCTCAATGTAACAGCTCCGCCCTCAGTCTGTATTAAGTCAATATAATTGAATCACATCTGAATGTCAACTTCAGGTTGGAGAAGGTCACATTTTGTTTAGCTTGTAGTTTCCTCACAGGCTATTGTGCTAGCAATATTCAGGTTCTGCTGTCAAAATGGTAGGTTTGTAGACCTACAGTAGGGTTTCACACTATGTGTGTACATTCTGTGCTTGTTTCTTTCAAGTCAGGTGTGTATTTGCCTTTGTTTACATTTTCCAGGGCCTGAAAATGTGAGTAAATATAACAAACTGCCTGAATTGGTTACAAGATGTGTACAATTTACAAAATAGTGGACTATCTTTCTGGACTTGTCATGAATCGCATGGTTAATTTTGGGTGCTTTTCAGTTGGCTTAATGTCACTGTGGATGTGAATTGTTGAATAGTAATTTTTTGTACAGTGTAGCTAGCTTGCTTTTGACGAAAGAGAGCTTTTGCCTTGTGATGTCACTGTACGGTAAAAGCTGTTGATTTTGTACTGATTCTTTTCTTTCCAGCGTAAAGTTTATGTTAAAATTCAATTGATTCTCTTGTGTTGTTATACTTTGTGGAAATTGGTCATTATGTATGCTCTTTGCCAGTTGCTTTGTGAGTTATTTATGTTTAAAAGAAACGTAAGAACTCACAATTTAACATCATTATACCATTCAATTGTGCTAATATCAGCTATGATAAAAACAAACGGTACAATTATAATTCAATTTACTACTTAAATTATCTTCTATTTTTTATCGTGTGGAGAAGGACTAGCCATAAGCCTACTTCATTCAGGTCACTATCAAGTGAGGAGTTCTGGTTTGAATGGTATGAAAAGGCTGTTGAAGTTCAAATTTCAGATGTGCTTAGCGGAGTTTTGTGGTCAATGTAATCTAGAGAAACCTTGCATGCAGTCATCGTTGTGGTTGTGGTGTATTGTGCTACTGCTGTGAATAGTAAGTGGGCAGTTGGTGATGTATCTCATTCAAACACACTGACCTCTGATATTTAATAACATACTTATTTTTCAGGTTTTCATTCATTGTGATTGACCTTGACTTCAAGTTATTTGTTCATCCTTTTATGAATTCAGAACAGATCCCTCTTAACTGCCTTGATTTGCTTTCAAATCAAGATTTTGTTCTCTGCTTTAATTCTATTCTTCTAATTCTTTTAAACTAAATATGTCCTTTTTACAGATTATGCATTATGTATAATACAATGAGACTAGACACCATGAAAAGCTCCCCTGAATGTACCAGAGAAGAAAAAGTCTCTTAGACACATTACTGGATGAAGCAATATTCCATTTTGTTGGCCTTGACTGAACATCATAACAAACCTTTTAACTTATTTACTGGACTTGCCCTTTCTAACTACACGAATGTTACCATATACTTACATCTGAATACGTACATAAGATGGAGAAAAAAAAGTAAGCCTTTTTCATAACTTCGAACTTGGCTTTCGTATCCAGGAAATTATCTTGAAAAAACACTGTGCAGTGCAACTTTGGGTTAAGTGGGCTCGATTAAAATAATGATCTGTCAGGCAATAGTTCCAGAATTGTTGAAATGGAGGTAGTAATACAGTCAATAGCATAATGAAATATTGTCAAACCCAATACCTAATGTCCCAGTTTGTGGTAATCGATGTGCAAGTCATTTGATTGTAAAAAAAAGTGAAATGGAATCGCTTATCATCATTGTGTTCATTCACTGACTAGTCCACAAGACCAATGCCTGATGACAATAATTGTTTACTTCCTCAGGGTTTTTGTGAACAGAAGTTTGGCGATGGAGAAGATCAAGTCCTTTGGCTTTGATATGGATTACACTTTGGCAGGTAAGAGGCACCACTTTCTGACTTTTGGAGGGCCCTGGGGCAAAAAAACAAATTCAGACAGAAAGGAAAAAAGCCTTACTAAATTCTGTCTGGAATGCCAATATGTCTGATTGTAATTCTCACTGATAGTGAGACCTGTACAATGTAGTTTACTGCATTAACTCTGCTCTTATGGAGATATTTTATCACAGTGCACCGGTAGTTGGCAGTTGTGGGAGAATTAGTGACGTGACTGCTACCACATACCGCCGCGAATATGGATACATACTATTTCCTTATTTTCAAGTTTCTTCATGTTTTCAGATCATCATGGCCATTCAGTTCTAGAGTGAATTACTGAATGAAATCTGAATGTTGGGACCCAGTTTTCTTGCCTCACTGTGTGTTTCATGAAGGAATGCAACCCTGGCAAGGAGTAGTGTATCTGTAAATAGCGCTGCTCTCCTCTCCCAGAAAGTGTGTCAAGTCCATGTAGGACACCAGAAGGGGGGTGCATCACTTATCTGTATCAGCAAGACCTGTATCCCAACCTCTGCCCGCACCCCCCCATTCCATTTGGTATGGACTCCTCCTCCGTGAGTTCTACCCAAAGGCTGACGGTGGAAAGTTAGCAGAGTCTGCATCTGTCTGTTTGTCGGGCTTAAAGCCATAAACAAGTGTTAATGTTTACCAGAAGAGTCTGAAATTTCACCCTGGTTGTCAGACAAACACACATCCAAGACCTCAGGGGAAAACTGGCTCATACGTGGCCCCGGCAGCGTAGCCAAACAAGCAATAGGTGCTCCGTTTATAGTCATTACAGGATGCAGGTCATGTCGTCATGATTAGCCTATTTTTGAAACTCGTTTGTTATTTTACCATGTTGTGGATGTTGAGTAAATTTGGGAAATGTAAGGCGAATGCCAATATTGCCTGCAAAGATTCTGAGGGGAATTGAGAGATGAGTAGGAGGACAGCTGATGTGGTCTGAACTATGAAGTATAAAACGCGGGTGATGATTTACACACATACAACACATTTGTTTTTATGTTTAAAAAAAGTTTCACAAATCGTGTCATGACAGTTATAAATCAACAGGTATGATACAGGCCAACCTTTAAAAATCAGTTGTGTGAGAACAGTGAGATACGGGTCTCATCATCATGGAGATGCTTTTCAAAGAGTATCCGTTCCCTTTCCAGGTTTGCCAGCTGTTGTACACTGATCCATATGGTGAATTGGATTTTGGTATATATAATCCATTAGGGTTTGCTGTGTGGCAGCTGTTGTACCAGAATGCGCCCATGTAATTGGCGGCACAGTTCTTCTCCCAGCGGTCCTGGTCCTTGTCAAAGGTCGTGAACTTCATGCCATTATGGCCCTTCATAGCGTCCCCTGCCTCCCCGTCCATAAAGTGCCCCAGGGACAGCTCGTAGCCGGCCGCTTCAGGCTCGAGGGAGAAGGTGGCGTAGTGGGCGTGCGCCCGGTTCCCCGCCCAGTCCTCCATGTCGACGCGCAGCTCGTTCTGTGTCCGCATGGTCAGCAGCAACACGTTTTCCAGGCCTAGCCAGAATTCGCCGTCGGCGCTGCCGAACCCGGCCCGGTAGGTGTCCCAGGGCCGGAGGAAATTGACCGAGCCGTCGAGTCGGCGCTGGAACACTGTCCAGCCCCCACCACCGCTTTCCATGTCACAGTAGACGCGCAGCGGGGACAAGGGCCCTGCCGGGTAGGTGGTGTACACGCCGCTGGGGTTGCTGGTGTTACGCTTGTGGATGGCGGCGCAGTCCAGAGGAAGGAAGTGCTTGGCCCGGGCGGTCAAGGCGAGCAGTGGAAGAAGCAGCAGCAGGGGGGCCTCATGCTGGCAGTCAGTGGGTGAAGAGCCTGGGCTCTGCCAGCCGGACTTATAAGGGTCTCGGGCAGGAACTTCCACAAGTTGCATAATTTGACCTTGTTTTGTAAGAGTTCAGGGGATTGCACAACTGGGTAATTCCAACAAGCAGTGGGCCTTTCCAATTTGCCCACAATATTGAATTTTCTTTGTGCAAATACCATGCTCATTACAGTTTAGAGAATTTTTTTGTGCACCTTTGTGTATTTATTCAAGGACGTGTATCCCATGTTTGTCCATGTATAGATGCATGTCTTGCGTATGCATTATAAATGAGTTCTTTTTACTTTTTATACTCTGTTTAAGATGGTTTATACGCCTGCAGGTGGTCAGAGCCCCTCTGTTTGTTTTCCTCTAGTGTACAAGTCTCCAGAGTATGAGTCACTGGGCTTCGACTTGACTGTGGAGAGGCTGGTCTCTATCGGTTACCCTCAGGAGTTGCTCAACTTTGTCTATGATCCAGCATTCCCCACAAGGTAGAGTATGTTTGCATTTCTCTTGCTGTTAAAACCTACTCTGTTGTTTGTCAACAGCTGTATAACAATCAGTCAAATCTAAAAATAGCTACATGTATTTTACTACACAAAATAACTACTAGGGGTGTAATTGTACACAAAAATCAGGGTACGGTGACTACCTCGGTTTTGGAGTTGCGGTTTGGTTAATGTTCGGTATGGTAAGCCTGTAGGTACTGCTAGTCTAAAATTCACTGACAATATTGGTGATGCGCAAAAGGGAATAGTATTTTAAAAAAGGTGTCAAATGTTTTTTGACGTTAATAGACTAAACTGACATGATCCACCACTTAATTTGTTTGTATGGGAACTCAAATTTGAAACACAAGGTCCGCATGTAAAAAAAGCCTACTGTTGATTACTGTTTAAGACTGCATTCGGTAGACGTCTGTATAACTACATGTTGTTATTTTAAGCCTGAATTGGTAACAGTTTTTTTTTTTATAGCTTCTGATTGAAAGGTAGATTCTTATTAGTTAGTGTGGAGCTGAGTAGATCTAATGGCCTGTTTATTGTAGGGGTCTAGTGTTTGATACCACCTACGGAAACCTCTTGAAGGTTGATGCCTATGGCAACATTTTGGTGTGTGCACATGGATTCAACTTCATGCGTGGGTGAGTGACCAATACTTGTGTTGTGGAAATATTTGAGAAGTGAGAATATTCATAATTTGGATATGTGCCAGAGTTGCAGATAGCTCAGTAGTGAAATTAGTGAAAGGAGTAATAGGCAGCACAATTTGTTGTGTGTTTGTGTTTGTCAGGCCTGAGACCAGGGAACAGTATCCAAACAAATTCATCCAGCGTGGAGACACTGACCGCTTCTACATTTTGAACACACTCTTCAATCTGCCAGGTAAGAGTAAAGCCAGTCTGGTGCTTATCTCCTGATGGAAACCAGTGCCTAAAAGCATCCATGTTGTGTAAGTCTTGTATTTTCTTCTGGTCTGATAATTATTATGGTTGCTTTTTCCCTTAGAAACCTACCTATTTGCCTGCCTGGTAGATTTCTTCACTAACTGCTCAAGATACACAAGGTGAGTCTTCAGTGAGCATTATTAGAGTCTATGTATCACCCCCTGTAATCTTAAGAGACCAAAAGAGGGTGCAGATTATCCTTTTCTTCACTTGTGCTCTGATTTCTAATGTGTGCCATCATTCTTTTAAAGCTGTGAAACAGGCTTTAAAGATGGGGACCTGTTTATGTCCTACAAGAGCATGTTCCAGGATGTCCGAGATGCGGTGGACTGGGTCCATTTCAAGGTGAACAACATTTGTGTCTAGACAAACTTTATGCATGACGCCTAAGTGACATGAAACCATTAAATCACTTTAGGGGAACAGCAGCAACAGTGTTTCTGGGTATCTTTAATACTTTTCAACCAATGTTGGTTTCAGGGAACAACATTGGTCTTTTAACCATGCACCTGTACCAAGGATCTGGATGTACCAAGTTGGATGTGCGTGCACTTTCTGCTACACATTTAGAATAAAGAAATGTCTCTCTATTCTCTCGTTAGTAACGTCTCTCTCTCGGTAGTAACATTTTGTGCCTTGTCATGCAGTGTAGTGCCCAGTCAGTAAAATACGAGCACTTGTTTGGAATATTTGTGCTATTTGAGACTATTTACATATTCAGTTTGTTATCCTAATTTCTGTTATTGCTTAATTTCTGCTTCTGTTATTGCTTCTTTCTCATATTATTTTGACTTAAACCTGTCCTCCTCTCACTTGTTAATCTCTATCAGGGATCACTGAAGGTGAAGACTGTTGAGAACCTTGAGAAGTATGTGGTGAAAGACGTGAGTACCTCGATTAACATGTGTTTGCTTTCCACGGGGTGCTGTTTTGTCTTAAACATGGTGTCTGTGACTAGGGGATTCATGAGCTCACCTGCCGTGACTCCTAATTGCCATGCTGTGCTAATTGCTCTGCTGTGTCTCCCAAACCAGTCCAAATTGCCTCTCTTGTTGAGCCGAATGAATGAAGTTTCAAAGGTGTTCCTGGTCACAAACAGTGACTACAAGTACACTGATGTAAGTTGCTATTTCTGTACTTAATTTATTTAGACTTGTAATGGGAGTGTATGACATCCAAGTGAGTACCAACGCCTTCAGGGTATTAATAGTGCCTAATTTCCCCTCTTTAGAAAATCATGACGTACCTGTTTGACCTTCCCCACGGCCCACAAGTGAGTCTGGTATTTATTTTTACTTTTGCCCTCTGTGCTCTGTTCTCTCCGAGTCAGACCAGACACAGCTGTGCATTGTGGCAAATTCCCATAGCAAACATAAAATCAGTTATGAGAAAAGCATTCTGCTTCTGTGTATGCAGAGAACATCTGTTGGTGTGTTTTAGTGGGTGTAGATTTGTCATGACATTTCTGATGTATGCACAGATTTGGAACATTTCAGGTGTGTGTGTGTGTGTGTGTGTTTTATTGAGTTTAAAATGGATTATTTTGGATTATTCCCTGGCAAATAGTTGGGCAGTTCCAGCGTTATGGATGTGACAATTGGACTCATATTGGTAAACAAAATGCCTTAGAGTGGGGGCAAAATTAGTATCAGTGAATTAATTTGCATAACTTTTAATGCAACCTCTGTCCTCTGAATACTGAGAAATCCTCAAATTTCATATAATCAATTTCATCCTAAGAATACAAGGCATTTTATCAGCGTTATGGATGTGACATGAAATGGACACACTTTTGTGAGAGATTACAGGTTTTCTACAAACTCTACAAACTGCCGAAACTATGATATATGTACCATGAAGGAGACTTGAATGAACACAAAAAGTGTGTTTTTGAAACTATGCGTCATTTTCGTAATGCATTATGTAGCAAAAACTGGCGTTATGGATGTGACTGTTTCATGTCATGGATGTGACGTGTCTGAACCAGTCCTCGACAATAATTAAGTAGTGAATTGAAATGGTAATCATGAAAAACTAGTGATGAAATTATTGCTTCCTCAGTGCCCACTAAGAGACACAGGAAGAATCAGGACAACAAGTAATTTAAAATATAAAAAAGAAATGTATTTTTTTCTTTTACCGTCATCAATTTTGGTCAGTGATTCCCTGGTTACTGAAACACCAGGGAACATGAAACTTGGTGGCCACTCCCCTAAATAACTAGCCCTACCTGAACCGTTGACCCAAGATGACAGAATATTTATGGTATGTTAGTCTCAAGAGCCCGCATGAACCTAACCCATACCCACTCATTTGTGATTTGCACACATAAAGTACATGCACGTGCATACACGCACATGCACACACACGCACATGCACACGCACGCACGCACAGTCGCACACATACAGACAGGCAAGCAAGCACACACACACACACACACACATGCACAAACACCCACCCACATGAATGCAGACACATAAACACACACACACAGGCACGCATACGCACGTGGGCATGCAAACACATACGCACACACACACACACACACACACACACACACACACATACACATAAACACACAAACACAGGCACGCATACGCACATGCACGCACACACACACACACACACACACACACACTCTTATAAACAAAAGCAAACTCACATATGCACACACTCATTTACATGCACATGAGTTGCAGGAGTAAGAGATGGAGACAAATTGACAAGCGTGATTTATTTTTCATAAGAGAATATGCAGGACTGAGAGGCGGTTATATTTTGTACCGCCATGCGGTACATCTAGTTTATTGCTGCCCTTACTCATGTTACTCTGTGGGTATTAGCTACAGAGGACCTGACACTTCAAATGCTGTCATATCGCGTCACATTTAAAATTAAACTGTGTTAAGCAGACAATCGGAAGATAATCGCTCAGATTTTCGTTATTAGGCCACTTGAAAATAGGCTATGGCTAGGCTAATCACTGGAGGTATTTTAATATTATGTTTGTTTTGCCAATGGTTAGGCAAGGCCTCCCTGTGGTTTTAAACAACCTAATAATCTTTGAAATGTCAGTTGTAAACACTAAGTTGAAATGCGTTGAAACTGACATGCCACCAGAACAGACGTTCTATCGGCTTTAAGGTATAATAAAGTCCCCAGTCTTGTAAATTCACATTATGTAACATCCATAACGCACCATTAAAGGTTTTAAAAGTAAGAAAGGGGCACAATTTGGTCATCACACTTTACATTGATATAAATCAGCTTTGCACAGACACTATGGACATTGTCGCATCAACACTGTATATGTAGTATAAACTTTTCCTATAAAACGTTATGGATGTGACATGGCCATGGAACTTGCTGACTTAAAAACAAAAGCCTTACAAATGTAAGGAGTTGTGCTCTTAAAGGCAAGCTGAGCATAGACATTGCTCTACCATTCCCTTGTCAATCTGGAATTTGTCAAATGACACAATTTGTTTGAACATTGGGTCCATTTATCCACTTTTGAAATATGTATAATATTACCATGTAAAAAAAGTTGTTTCTGTATGGTTGCACACCATATTTATGATGTAAAAAGAGTGTCATTCTCCATCAAATTCAATCAGATCAGTTACAAACAATAAAATATAGAACTAAATGAAGATTTTAACAACAGTTCTATTTGCGTATGCACAACTTTTTTTTTTCCATGGTAAGGTTGACCTTTGCATGGAATTGCCCAGTTATTAGATGTGATCAAAATCAACTTTGGAAATGACCCACAAATCTGTAACCTTTACATGTGAAGAAACTGTTACAACTGTTTACCAGTTCTCCAGCAGTAATGGATGGGTGTGGTGTTGGGCTGGGTAGGGGTGTGTGTCTCTTATTGTGGTGGTGCCTCTGTTTTTCCCCCCCATTGTCATTCATCCATCCATCCATTCAACCAACGACTGATCTTGTGGTGCCTGTGTAGACTGGAAGTCCTCATCGGCCCTGGCAGTCTTACTTCGACCTGATCCTGGTGGACGCCCGCAAGCCGCTGTTCTTTGGTGAAGGCACGGTGCTGCGACAGGTGGACACGGTGAGAGACCCTCCGCCCCAAACACGGTCCAGAAATTATCCGAAATGTCAGAGCAGCAGTCTGAGGGGTCAGACTCCCGATGGAGATGATGCCGTCTGGGTGGCATTTACTTCAAATTGTTTGGCAAGCAGAGACGTTTGGCAAGCTGTCATGCTTCTTGAAGGGAAAGAAGAATTAGGAACTGGCAGCGAGTCTTGACACTTGCCAAACAGCAGAGCGAACTGAGCTTTTTACCGTATTGAGGAAAGTTCATTCATTAGCAAGACAAACAAATGCTCGTCATTTTTATATTAGCCTAAATAGCAAAGCACAAACTGCTCCAGGTTGTGCATTTAAAGTAGTACCTCTAGTTCCTCTCCTGAGGCCTGTTCCATTTCTGTCTCTGTATTGTTGGCCAAAGATCTGTTCTTGTCGATGTCTAGTTCTAATTTAGAATGTACTGTGTAGACCTCAATGTACAGTACTAGTACTAGTACAATATAAGTATACTGAAAGTTATTGGGTCAACTCATAGTCAAAATTGATTGTTATGATATTTCATGTGGTAAATAACAATGTTTCCCTTTTGTGGTGTAGTCCATGTAACCTGTTCTTGAGCAGATCCAATAGCAGCATCTCTGGCAACCAGGCCTTTTTCAAGATAGATTTAATTTGGCAGCACTTCAACTTTGTGTTGTGTCCACTCCTAAACCCACTGGCATAGCTCACTGATTGGCCTGGAAGAGAACTAATCAGTTCTATTATCAAGGGATTCCCTACTACATTCTCAGTGAAACCCGAAGGGACTGGAGTGCCACAAACACCACAAATCCTAGATTAACTCAAACAGATCTCCAATCCAAGATGAACCCCAACACAATTGCCTAAAAAAACCCAATCCAAGTGGTGTAAATTCACGATATACAGTATGACAATAAAAAGGAGCTCAGGTTGTACTTGTGATAACCCAGCTGCTGTTGCGAAGCTGGAGGGGTTGTGCTCACTGTCCTGTGACGGTTTCTTGCAGACCACTGGGCGTCTGAAGATCGGCACGTACACGGGACCTCTGCAGCATGGCATAGTGTACTCTGGAGGTAAGAGCTTTAACCGTTCAGCAGAGGAGTTTTGAACATTCTAACAAAAGAGTCTGTTCAGCAACAATTTAAGGTTTTAAAATTCCATGTTGAATTCAATGAACCCAGATATTCTTTAGAACGTTCATTTTCCAACATTTTCATCACACTAGTGTGACGCATAGCCCTAGAAGGCTCTGGTGTGATGGTACCGGCTCATGTGTTTACTTATGACTACAGTAAAGCTAAAGGGACATTAAAATGACAGATGGGCTTTTATTCCGACTTTTGTTCCGACTTTTATTCAAATCTATATTCAGGTTTTATTTGATTCATGCTGTTTGTATGAATCTTTGTTTGTGAGCTTCTTAGCATTTTTTATATATTTACATCTCGGAAGACCTCTTACGACGTGTCTTAACTGAGTGCGATGCGAGCATTAGTGACAGTCAGTTTAATTACATTGTTTTCAATTGGACTGTCCTAACGTTTTGAGCTGAACTTTTGTTGGACGCCAGGTTACTAATTTTTTGTCTGCTTGTGGTGTTGCTATTTTGATCGAGAAATAAGAAGCAAAAGAAGGGCATATTTAAGGGATTCGGTGTGGACAGAGTGCATTCAATGCAGCTTACCTTTTCCTTCCTAGTCAGCACTGACAAGAATGCCATGTTTTTCCTCCCCAGGCTCATCTGACATTGTGTGCGACCTGCTGGGCGCCAAAGGAAAGGACATCCTGTACATCGGAGACCACATCTTTGGCGACATCCTAAAGTCCAAGAAACGCCAGGGCTGGAGGACCTTCCTGGTGATCCCCGAGCTAGCCCAGGAGCTACATGTGTGGACAGACAAGAGTGGTCAGTCCCAGCCACCACACCACCTGACCCTGTCAGGACCTTCATGAATCACAATTTTTTCCTGCATAGATGGGCTCAACGACATGGGATGTTTGGAATTTTCAGCCCTAACTTCCACTGTTGTTGCTGCTATTGCTAATGATGAGATTAATTCATGGGCAACTATTGAGCACATAGCCAAGATGATTGTCTTAGCAGTTTCATCATGACCATTATCAGAGCCATTTAGGGCAGGGGTGGGCAAACTGCGGCCCGCCAAGCACTTTCATCCGGCCCGCCGAGCATTTAATTTGGTTATCAGGCTGCTCGCTATTTTTTCCTGCGATAGAGACGAGGTTGGTTAGCGTTACTGCAAACTGCTTTTCACTTTTCTTAGAGAACGTTTACAATGTCAATGTCAAAACATCATGTTACATAGAGATGATAGGCCTACTCTTTGTTATCTCCTTTGCAGCTGGTCTAACGTGAACGTTATGCGATCCATTTCATTGTGAACGCGTCTGCACTCACGAGAGGGATAGAGCGGCAGGTTCCAGCTGGCTTGTCATTGTTGATAATTGATATCTCCTTCGTATAAGAAACTTTTAAAAGGAAATCATGAAGGCAACAGTAGTTCCCACTACTGACCATTTAAAAACTGTGAGAGGGCACAGCTAGGTACAGCACTAGCCATAGCGGAGCAGGCAGAAGATCATTGAGAAATAAACGTGAATTAAAGCGACTGTGCACAATTTATTCATTTGTTAAACAGCATCAAATTAGCAGTATTTTTTAAGCAATTTATATTTTAAAACAAATACTTTTCATACTAAATTATACGCTATAAAAAAATGTTTTTTTTTTTTTTTTTTTTTTATGTGTGTGTCGGGTGCCCGCCGGCCAATTTTCAAAACCCAATGTGGCCCTTGAGCCAAAAAGTTTGCCCACCCCTGATTTAGGGAAATGATCGTTTAGACATGTAAGGACTTTTCACTGTGATTTCATTCTATAATTGGATGACCTGAATTAAAAAGGGAGGGAGAAATTGAAATTGTTCCTCATTAGGGCACAAACCTGTCTGGTCTGGTGATGGCAATGGCTATTTTCTTTCAAAACCTCAGTAGACTGAAATGGTTGCTAGTTGGTTGGAGGGTGGCCCTAGGAACATGTTAGTCCTGGATGTCAACATAGTTACAACGGCGATATGCCAAGGCATTGGGACTGAAATAGATTGGACAGGAAAAGGATATGTTACAGTATCCAAGGACCGATCACTCACTTCTGCCCTCTTTCTGTCTCTTTTTCTCCCCCTCTCTTTCTCTCCCTCTGTCTGTCGATGGTTCTCTCTCTTTCTCTTTTACAGCCCTGTTTGAGGAGTTACAGAGCCTGGACATATTCCTAGCTGAGCTGTACAAGTGAGTAAGACCGCAGACTATCCTCCAATTAGTCACGTATACCATGGTCATGTCATGTTCTCATATACTGTAATGTATGTGTGTACGAATGTGGGCGACAGGGTCAGAGAGGCAGTTTACCCTATTGCCTTCACTCTAAGGCCATTTGTCAGACAGATAAGAGTGAAACACATTCCGTGCTATTTATAACAGCTCATGTCACCCCTTCTTCTCCCCTCCTAATGTTTTTGCCCCCTACCCTACATCTGGCTCTCTTCTCTTCCCCTCTTGCCTTCTTACTCTTCTGTATGTCTCTCCCTCTCTCCCTTGCACACCCATACTCTTCCCCAAAACTGGGCCCCCCTCTCTCTCCCCCCTCCCCCCTCTTTCTAATCTCTATCTCTTTATTGCCCCCCATACTGTCACTTATTATCATTCATTCCACTCACTCTCTCTCTCTCTCTCTCTCCCCAGACATTTGGACAGCAGTAGCAATGAGAGGCCGGATATCAGCTCCCTCCAGAGGAGGATTAAGGTAAAACACACACAAGTACAGGAATAAAACAAGACGAGGTAAATATATGAACACACTCAGCTCACATATTCACAACAAAGCAAAGTCAAACACCAACCAGCCATAAGTAGACAGTAAGAAGTTGGGCTGCCCGCAGATGCGCCTGACTGTTAATCGGTCTAATATACTCGGAGATCGGCCTATACCAATTAATTTAAAAATGCCCAAAATCGTCCGGCCAATCAATCGGTCGACCTCTTGCTAAATCTGGTACAAAACATCTCTTCTCTTTTTGTGATTCATGCATTTTTTTAAATAAATAAATGAAACTAAACCAAACCAAACCCTGATGTCCTTTTCTCCTCCCTGGCAGAAAGTCACCCATGACATGGACATGTGCTATGGAATGATGGGAAGCCTGTTCCGCAGTGGCTCACGGCAGACGCTGTTTGCCTCGCAGGTGATGCGCTATGCTGACCTGTACGCCGCCTCCTTTATCAACATGCTCTACTACCCGTTCAGCTACCTGTTTCGAGCCGCCCATGTGCTGGTGAGTACCCCCCTCCCTACTCTCCACTAGTGCCCACTTGTCTCCTTATTCATCTACTACTACTACAACAAGGCTTGTGACACTTTTAAGTCGCTGCTGTTTGATGCCAGTTCATGTTCATTTCCACACACACGCAATCACACAAGCACACACAGTTGTATGATCCTAAAATGTGCACTAAATTACTGAGAAACACACACTCACACAGATACAGTATGCATGTATTAACCAAAGACATGTACCTGCTGAGAGATGGCTAATTAGCTCCTGTCAATGTCCAAGAAGCCAACAAACCTTGGTTATTTTAGCATTGTATACCGATCTCTCTCTACACCTTTGTGCCCTTTGAGCTTTAACAAGATTATTGATATACTTAAAGGAGAATTCCAGTTTCTCAAGGTCACCGAACATGCCCCCAGAGTGTAGCACTGTAGCTGCCTGGCAACTCTAGCTGTTGGCTGCAGCAACTCGAGCTTGATGGAACCAATTGTTTTTTTTGTACTGACAATACTCGGTGACCACAAGAAACAGAGATCTGTGTGAGAAATTTGCTGGAATTCTCCTTTAACCCCTCCTTCCTCTCCTTTAACCCTTCCCCCTCTCCTTTAACCCCTCCCTCTCTTTTAACCCCTCCTTCCTCTCGTTCACATATCCTCTCTTTTCCTTTCATCTTTGTTTCTCACTTGTGTGCTCTCTTTTGTTCTCCCTGACACAAACACATACACATGCTCTCCATCTCCATCCCTATTTCTGTTGCACACACACACACACACACACACACACACACACACACACACACACACACACACACAGATGCCCCACGAGTCCACAGTGGAGCACACAAACATGAACATCAACGATACCGAGTCGCCCATGGCCACACGTAACCGCCACGCGCTGGACTTCCGCGACCACGAGTGCAAACGGCACCAGCTCACCCGGTCCATCAGCGAGATCCAGCCACCACACCTCTTCCCCACGACCCCCCAGGAGATCACGCACTGCCACGATGAAGATGATGATGAAGAGGAGGAAGAAGAAGAAGAGTAAAAAAGGCATTTGGTTCCGCTTACTGGTCCGTAACTGGACTTTTACTCAAAGGTTTGAGGAAGGGAAAAGTGTAGCCTCTTTAGGCTTGCAGGATGTATTTGGCAATCAATGTTTTCCCCTGGATTTCTTTTTTGGAGAGATGTTTTTCTTTAGTATTTTCATCATTATGTGTTGTGTTCTCTGTCGGTATGAATAGTTTGGGATTAGGTCAACTGTAGATTTTTTTTTTTTTAGGAGAACACTGTTTATTTTTATTTATTTATATTTACTGTTTTTTTATTTATTGTAAATGGGAGACCCATTTACAAGGACTGTTTCACTGACCAAACTCCTCTTCCTGCCTGCTTGTGATGAAGACGGAGATGGACCTGAGACTTTTTACTTTTCTCTTTCTTTTTCTCCTTGTCTCTTATCGAATCATTTGGTTAATGTCAAGTCGAAAGGATTTTTTTTTTGTCATATTGTGTTGTGGCCAAGGCCATACTAATTGCTGTTAGTTCTGAGGGAACACAAGTTGAAGTTGATGGGGATCCAAATGGTGCATCCAAAAATGTGCATGCTTGGGTGTTATGAATCTGCTTTAGGTTTCTGAGTGGTTTATTATGCTGTAGCCATATGGACATGCAATATACTGTCAGCAGCTTTAAATCTGCATGGGAGCAGACCAAATGATGCAGTTTGGTCGACGCAATCGCAGCATCCTTTTTCATTGACTACATCTACATCTAACCAAAGTGTCAAGACACGTTCAGTGTCATTCAGAACAGTTTGTGTATGCTCAAACTATCATAAGCACAACTTAGCATAAGCATAACTTTGTGGCTGAGGGAAAAATAAACAGTTTTGGAATAAGACAATGGAGCAAAAATTCAGACCTTACCTATGCCTTCACATTTATCGTCCAAAATGACAACAGAACAAAGACGTAGACATGAAAACATCTGTGTGATATAGGTGAGCTGACAGGGCTTGTGGATGAAGGGGATGTGCTTGTGCAATCAAAGAGGCAAAGGATACTGGGAATGTTACCTATTTCTGTTACTGGGAAACACTTGAGGTTCTATTCACTGAGCAGCTGATTTGAGCTGGAGCTGCCTTGATGCATTGCTCAACAGATACACACAGGGCTAAACATGCCTTGTTGTTGGGCCCTCCAACCATCTCTGATAATTATAGACAGTTCTAGATGTACTGCAGAGCTAGCCAGTGCTGAGATTATTTGCACTTGTGCCAGAGTGGAGTAGGGATTTGTTTTCTTATTTCATTTATATTTTATTTGCTCCTTGTAAATGCTGGATTTTTGTTCTGATTTAATACAAAGACCAGTATTTGTTTGAATGTGTGTGTGTTTATGTTTTATTAACTGAAAGGTTGTTATTATTATTCCTCTATTGTGAGGCAGATGGGACCCTGTCCAATGGCACTCAGTAGTTTTTAAAAGGGATTACTTTGACATGTAGCAGATTTCTATGACTATGACTAACTTTTGTCAGCAAGTATGGTTACACAAATGGAACGGAAAGAGAGCAAGTGGACCAAAATGGCCAAATTCTGCTCCATTGCTTGTTCCTTCATGCAGGCTTGACGTTTTGTGTATAACACAGACTCGTTGCCCGTTTTAAATTATACAATTACGATCCCAATTCTGTATAATGTTAATGGTTTGAGATCGTAATACAGACAAATGTCTCTTTGCAAGGAACTGTAATGCATCCAAGACCACTGTTAGGTGGGGGATGTTGTCTCTTTCCAGAACATTCTCTGGACGATACCCATAGTCAGCTTTGTCAAGGTAAATGATGTGATTTGAACGGATCTGTATTACATAATTAATTGAGCGCAAAATATGGAACTTTGCCTTTTGGAGTGTGTGAATGTGTGTGAGCTATCACTGTAGCACTGTAGCTGGGCATATGAGTGAACATTATGAAGGGACTCGAGTTGCCTTAACTCCATATGTCCTTTGCTCTTTATTTTTGATGGTCCATGTGGGATTGTTACGGTTGTGCGAAATGGTTGAATTTACTGGTTGAATTTACTGCCATAAGTATATTTTTCTTTGCCTTTGTCATGATAATCTTTATCTTACTATGACCGAACACTCCTGTTCATTAAGTTGTTTAAATGGGAATGCAAATACTGCTATAATGTCAGTTGCCTGCTGTTTAGAATTTTCCGGTTATTTTGTTGTTATTGTTTTCTTACTTTGTTTTCTTCTTTCTTTTTTTTTTAAAATTTTATGTCATCAAGTGTTGGTTGTGCATGTTCTTGCTTTCGATTCAAAATCCAAATAATTGAAATATTTTTTTTCCCCTCCTTTATGTTCTAAAACAAGCGAAAATAAAGTTCTACAAGGTTCTTTCGCGTGATTGTGTCAGAGTTCAGTTTTTTTTTCACTGTTCCACACAGTCTACATCCTAGCTTCATGACTCAGATGGACACCAGCGATAGGGCAACAGATGACAACATGAGGGCTTTTACAACGTCACAGTGTAAACTCACAGTAAAGTGAGTGTCCCATCACCCATGAATCTATTTGACTGTCTCTTGGCATGTAGACAAAATATGAAAAAAAAGGGGGCATAAGTCCCAGGCATCCTTATAAGAATGGATAAGAAATGCGTCGTTTGCTCCTAATATTAGACCAGTGTGCGGTGATGGTCTCTATTTTTTAAACCTTAGGCATCCTTAGCTTGTTTGTGTGCTCAGAAGCACTTTTAGTTGGTATGCCCATCTACTGTATCTCCTCACTTGTTTGTGACTGCAACCATGGAGTCAACATGTTGCAGATGATGAGTACTGGTTTATTTTTGAACCATGCTCGTTTAGTCGACAGGTGTCCCACAGCCTGCCCCCAGAGACTGCCTGTCAGTCACACAACCAGCGGAGGAGCGCTCTGCCTTCTGCTGGCTGTGGTGGGGATCTGCTAACCACAAGAGGGACTGGATGAGTACTTCCAGACTGGAGCCAATATTAGCTCAGAGTCCTCCCCTGACCTCTCCCATGGCCGGTTTGTTCTCATCAGGTGAACCGGACTCTTCCCACATCCTAATGACTGCCTGTGGCCTCACACATGGGAATATATTTTACTAGAAATGACTGAGATGACAATATGCCAAAATGTCACTTTTTTTATTGTATCAACATCATTAAGCAGTATATATATACACTGTATATAGATATCTGTTATACTATTTTCTCTTCTGGTTGACATATAAGTATGCATTTAAAAGCTTTCTACATTTGAAATGTCTATGTTTACACATTCAAGAATGGAAATAGCAGCAATCAGTAATGGACTCAAATCAAATGTTGGAGCACCATTTCTGTTGAACAAAACCTTAGATGTCACAAGTAGCTTGTGTCTTTCTCCCATCACCCATGGAGGAATTACAGAAAATGAATGTACAACGTGGAAAAGCTCAAACCGTCTTTCCACATTTGTTCCCAGATATGGGGAGTCTATCCAACTAGACACCCAGAAAGAGGACGCTGTCTTTATTTTGTGACAACCAGATGTCCTACACTTAAAACCACCCTTGAAGATTCACCACTCATATACTCTATTTGTGATTAACAACTACAACAGGCTATCTCCCCACCTTAACTTGCTTTCAATGTAAATAATTAGTTCCTTTTAATCTGTGAGCTTTGGACACATCTGGCAATGTGATGTAGACTACTACTTTTCTCCCAATCGCCATGTGTCCTTCCATGAATACAAATGTGGGTAAAACGAGATTAATCCTGGACACGATTGTCCCTGCATAATTTTAACTTCTATTGCACTGAATCTTTGCTACATAAAACCATGTGGAAACAAGGCTGTTGATATTCCTCCATCTCTATCCTCATTATAAGACACATCAAGACAAACCCAAAGTCCAAAGTGGCTTCAGAGAATTGATGTCAAACCGTTAGTTCCAACGTCTAAACAATTAATTTAAAATGTCCTTGAAGATATACTGTATTGTATGAGCCTATGGCCTCCTTCCTTCTTAAAACAAGGGACTATGAGAGACAGCAATGTTTATCTGTTCCTCTGAGAAAATAAATCACCACAATGGTTATCACCTGGTGTGCTCCTTTTGTGACTTGTCACCATATAAATGCCCTCAGTGCTGATACACTAAACATAATAGGGGGTCAGGGGCATAAGACATTTTACCCACTCTGAGGAATCAAAACCGTTCGAGTAAGTAGTGATCAGGCACCATGGAAACCACAGAGTTTAAACACGAGAGAAACAGTTGGCATCCTCGGTTCACAGAGCGTGCTCAGAATCTGAGCAGTCATTTGCCCTTTATCATCACCAAGAAACGAGGAGATAGTGCTACTGGGCATTTAGGGAAACGATTGGCTGGTCATCAGAAGCTCTACTTATAGTGCTTCAAGGTGCTATCTTGTAGTACCTTTCAGGGATTCTTCACTGAAGATGAGCCAAAGAATCTTTTGATATCCCCAAAGAGTGCAATGCACAGCACTTTGTCCATATTTTAACACTATACTAGCTTTTCTAGTGTCCCAAGTTTCCTTAAATAGCTCTCTGTACACCTCTACACAGTGTCTGATAAACTAGTTGATGTGATG
Organism: Alosa alosa; assembly: GCF_017589495.1. Taxonomy (NCBI): domain Eukaryota; kingdom Metazoa; phylum Chordata; class Actinopteri; order Clupeiformes; family Clupeidae; genus Alosa; species Alosa alosa. The sequence continues at coordinate 21,398,845 of NC_063206.1, read as the reverse complement.
CATGAGTGTAGGAGTCATGTGGCATTTGATCATTTCGGGACATTTCCACAATACTTCAACAGTCTGGTAAGAGTTGAGAATTTCAATGTCTGAGCCTTAACACCATTGTCATAGCTAACTATAAGTTAAAAAATATACATCCACTTTGTTACAATCATGTCAACATAAGGGCATATGTAGCTACTCTAAAATAAAAGATGGTCTTTAAGACTAGTGATTAAAACAGACAGCTTATCAGAACAGTGTAAAAAAAAATTCTGTACCTTGAGATTTTTTCTTCTTCATATAACCAAAGTAAAAAAAGAAAAAAAAATACTATCTACTTAAATATACAAATGAAAAGGCGCTTGCATGTAAACATACACCGACTGCCTTTGTACTGTAAGTGTACAATACATGTATTCACCAGCGCGCTTGTGCGCACGCACACACACATGAATACACACCGTTACTTTCAGCAGGGAAATAAATACCATGTGTAGCCACCAAAAGACATTTCTTTGTTTCTTTTTGGCACAGTCAAAATTCTCCATGCCCCCTCCCTTCCCCTGGTGAATGCATTTGTTTTTTGCCGTCTCCATTGTCCAGTGTCTTTGGTCAAGCAGTTCAAACGCGCTTCCTCTTGCTCTGGCGCCCATGTGGACTCTCTCTCACACACACACACACACACACACACACACACACACACACACACACACTCTCTCCAGTGGAACGGCCCAACTCATTGGACTGACTGACTGAATGAATGTACGAACGAATGAATGGAGTGCCCTGTGGGATTAAAGACTTTTCGTTGAAGTTACAATGACCGTTTGAATCCAAGGCTTTAGGATAAGAATCCTCCTCCTTCAAGAGTGTTCCTCTTGGGCCCACAGCAGACGAGGACTGCTGGCTCGTCTCTGTGAGCCACCGCTGCCCTATGTGTGGGGGTGGGGAAGTGGATGGAGGGTCCGGAGCCTGTACCTGTGAGACGTCCTATTCAAGCATAGCTTAAAATGAGTGTGTGTGAGTGTTGAAGTTCACCAGTGCAGGGGTGAGCTACTCAACAAAGAGTAGCGGTGTGTAAGACTTCTCTGTGTAGAGCCTGAGGACAGTTGTCCATGTTAAGGTCTATTTTTCTCAATCTCTGTGTACATGCGTATGTATGTGTGCGTGTGTGTTTTTCTGTGTGTGTGTGCATGCGTCGCTAGTATGTCGCTATTTATGATCCTTCACACGGCACTTCCTCAGCTTGTTCACTGTCCTGGTCATGCAGAGCACCGTAAACAGTGACCTGAGTTCGACGTGAGGCTGCAAGGGGCCCATCTGGCTGGGCCTTGGGCCTCTCTGAGGTGCCCTCGCTGAGGGGGTGGGGTGGGGGAGGGAAGGGGAAGGTGCCGCCTCTAGGCTCCCTCCTGAAAAGGATCCCCAGGTCCCTGCGGCACCCTGGCAGCGCCCCTGTGTAAGCTGTCTGTGGTCCGTTGTTGTCAGGTTGGCCTCTACTCCAGGTGGTCACCTGGGGGTAAATTATGGGATAAATCCCTGCCCTCAGCTCTGCCCCATGCAGAGGCCTGCCGGTAGCTCTGGTGGTCCAGTGTGGGTGGGGTGCGAGTGAGGCTCGGCGTGGCTCGGCGCGGCGTTGATGCCGGACTGGTCTGTCGGTCTGTCTGCCCCTGTCTCCTGTGGATTGTGGATTGTATTTTCTTGTGACCTTCTCGTGATGGTAAAAACCTGTCTTTTTCTCTCTGTCTGTGTGTGTCTCTCTCTCTCACTCTCACTCTCACTCGATTTCTTTCTCTGTCTCTCACCCCCACTCCCACCTCCACTCTCTGGGGTGTGTGTGTGTGTGTGTCGAGTGCGTGTGTGTGTGTGAGGGAGTGTGTGAGCGAGTGTGTGTGTGTGTGGAGACGCTTAGATGGCGCCTTCGTTGTGGCCCGTGTGGTTTGACTGTGAGTGTGTGTTTGTGTGTGAGTGCGCATTGCAGTTGGAGTTGCCATGCACGTGCACATTGTTGGGCTGGGGTAGAAGCGGGCTGACTGAGTCGTCCACAGCGCCGGTCGACCGCTCGGGGAGGGTCAGCTCGATCTTGGTAAACTCCCCGTCGGTAGACTGGGGTGTCTTATCCATTCGGGAAGCGGTCAGGGCGTTCTGATACTGCTGCCTCGTGACCTGTGACCGATGGAAAGCGGGGGATGAGTACGGTAGAGAAGAGGAGCAATGGAACAGGAGAGATGAGGAAGAGAAGAAAAGGATATATAGAAGAGGGAGGACAGGACAACATTGTAACTAAGCAACGTGAATTACAAGGGACAGCATTGACAAAACAATATTAAACCATTTCTCTGATAGTGTCAATGCTGACCTTGATGTAGAGGAGATCCGATGTGGCTCTGACGGAATAGTCTGGAACATAGATCTGCAGGAAGGCATTGAGCTGGTTGTTGCTGCTAGCCAGAGTTGGTGTGACTGCGTCAAGGCGGTCCGATCGATTGAGAGAGTCAGAGTGGTTCAGACCAAAAGGCCGTGGGGGTGATTTGTTCTCTTTAGGGGGTAAAGAAACAGAGGATAGTTACATTTGTGCACAAAAATGCAGATGATGGTCGCATCTACATAGAAGCAGCAACATTTGTACACACACAAGATAGTATTATGGTGATGAGTTCATATAAAGTTTAGAAATGTAGACATGTAAGATAAGAAACATTATTATATACTTGACTTGTAACCTAAAGTGTGATATAAAAACACTATCTACAGAAAATCTCCTGACCACAAAATGTGACTATATTATTGTATAATTATTATATGATAACTTTAACCTATTGAAATTATTTAATTTTACATGATTCAAACAGGCATTTCTTATTGGAAAGATATAAAACCATGCCACTGGGTGGCGATACTAGACAATAACATCAGCATTTCACAGACTCTGCTACAAACTTAATGATATGGAAAATGCGAAGGCATGCTGTGTTCTGATTAACTGTGAAAACCGAGAAAGAGGCAGAATACTAAAACATACAAGTGTGAGGGAAAGAGAACCAAACAGAGAGAGAGAGCGAGAGAGCATCAGAGAGAAGAAGGAAACAACCCTTATACATATATATATATATATATATATATGTACATATATACATACAGACTACGTGAAACAAACTTGGTTTGAAAAAGTCACAATATTTCCCAAACAGCTCTTTTCCAATTAAAGTGAGATTAGGTCCTCTGGTCCTTAAAGAATCAGTTCAAAGAGTGTCCCCAGGGTAGAATTACTGCAGTCATGTGAAAGGAATGCACTGTATATAATCCGGCCTTCTTTAACGTCCAGGCAAATGTGCATATATTTTCAGAATTCAAAAGAGAGGCTCAAACTGGACTCAACGTATGCATATTTCTCAAGTGAAGCACTTCATTGGCTTAAGGTATGGATATAACTTTGAAGAACTACAGGGTTTCTGCAGGGGCAATGTCAGATACTTCTCAGATTTGCTTGGACACCAAACACAAGAGGAACTTTTTCAATGACTTCTAATGTTTTTATGTTTGGGTTTTTTGCCTTGATTTTTCTATTTAAAAAGGTCAACCCCCACAGATTTAATGCATGCGCTAGATTACACGTTTTTCCTACCCCTCATTTACTGTATGTATTACTCTCTTCATCTTTTGAATTGGTGTTAACAGATAAGACATATTTGTAGGGAGAAGGATGAAGTCTCTGTAACTGCTATTTGCACACCAAGTCAACATGACATTAATTTGGCACTACATTAATGGTCACATCACCGACTTCTTTACATTGCCGAGAGTGGTACTCATGTCATAGTGTCTTACAGTCTGCCCCAAAGAAAGAGACTCACATGATTATGTACATATACCGTAATTTCCCAACTATTAGCCGTAGCTTATACATTGATTTAGCAAAATTTCTTCAGCTATGAGGTTAATACACGGGGGCAGTTAATATGGTATTAATATGTTTTTTGTTTCTTTTAACTTGCATAAAACACTATCCTGCGGCTTATCCACAATGTGGCTAATACACAGGAAATTACTGTAGAGTGAAACGATAGTGAAAGACACTTTGACTTTGACAGAAAGAAAGAGAGAAGAAGAAGGGAGGGAGGGTGAGAGGAAGAGTCATTAAAGAGGAGACTGGTGGGCGGGATTAGGGTTTGGTACCTGGGGATCCAGCTAAAGACTCCGCCCTACTGACCACGAAGGTTCGAGACAGGGAGAGAGGAACTGGAGAGGAGAGCATGAGACCCAGAGACACAGGGGGAGAGAGAAGAATTGATCAGAGACACCAGAGCTTAATCACGAGAGCACACCAGAAGTAAAGTGTCTCACTCCACACTCAAAACAAGAGTTAAGAGCAAAGCAGGGAATATAGTAAATTCTACAAGGCCCTTCAAGGCACAGGCAAATCATTGTATCTTTGTGTTGGTGTATTTGTGTGTGTGTGTGTGTGTGTGTGTGTGTTTGTTTACTACTATACCTGGGGAGGAGGTCAAGGCTAGCATTCCGTAATAAGAAAAGGGCCCCGCTTCAAACTTCATTCCCTCCTTGCCTGCTTCAACTTCCACTTTACCCTGCCAAACACCACGGAACACCTCATACATATGAGTTTGCAATTCAACACATAACAAGTCATCCTCAAGAATCCATTTCAATGGCACAGTGTCCCAGATGACGCTGATCCACTGTTGGATCATTAACAGCATCTGCTGCTGATTCTAGCATTCCAAGTGTTTTAAAACAACATTACAACAAATCTCTCACAAAACCAATTCACACAGACTAACACATTAACATATTAATCATTCTTCACTCAGTTTGTATGTGACAGTCAGCCCTTAAAGGTGCAAAAAGTACCCTTTGTTGTCAGATATAACTAATATAATAATGATGATGTATGCAGAATAAATGAATGTGGTAAGGCTGAAGTATGTATAGTAAGGCTGTTTATCTGCTTCAGCTATATCTATATTTTTCTTTGCATGTCCAAGCCCTCTGATTTGGCCACAGATGTGTAAAAACATCTCAAAGCATAACAGAAGCCACAAAGACAGCGGTTGTCATTATTAAAGGTATTAAACCGTTAAGTTTTCCCCCGCACAATACATACTTCAATCTGTCCTACACGTTTCTTAAAAACGATGTTTTGTGACATAGTGTAATTTAGGGTGGAGAAAGTAGATAGCTAGCATCACATCACTCCTAAAGCCAGGGTTCCCACTCTAAGTCAAATGTAAAACTCCATGACTTTTCCCTGACAAAAAACCTGAATTTCCATGACTTACTAATGAATAGTACAATCTAGCGAACAATGATTTCAGAGCACCCGTGTAGCGGTCAAGAATCTTTTACTTTTTTAGAGCAGGAGATGAATAAATAGGCATTGAATAAACTCAGTTGGGCTACTCAAGCAGAAAAGCTAATAAGCAGATATATACAAATTCTGCGTAGAAATATATTTGTATTAGTGTATTTTGGCAAGAAAATTTTAAACTGCTACAACATAATTCCCTGATATTCCATGACTTTACCCAAAAATGATCCCTGACTTTCCATGTCTGGAATAGACTTTATAAAATTCCATGATATTCCAGAAATTCCATGACCTGTGGGAACCTTGTACAGCATAGTGTCCACCTCCACGGTGAAAATACTGCGTGGACAGGGAAGATGGCAGAAGAGTGTGAAGGGGGATGAGGCGGGGTCTGGCGCACACCTGTAGGATGAGAATGAAGTGGTCGACAGGCTTGTTGCGGTGGAAGAGATAGTGCTCGGGCTGCTTCTTGTTCTTGTCGTCGTACTTGAGCTCTTGAATGACGTGAGGATGCTTCAGGAGACGCAGCAGAATCTTCTCCGACATCTGAGCTGGACCAAAGGGCTCCACCTCTACAGGAGAGGGAGAGAGAAAGCGAGAGGACAGTGCAATGGAGCGGGAATGGAGAGGAGATAGTATAGACCAGGGATTCCCAAACTGTGGTACTGTCACTAGGGGGTACGCGAGATGAAAAGGGCAATGTCGGAAAGGTGTTTAAAATGATTCATTAATTAATAAATAATACATTTCGAATCCGGTTATAATGATATGGAAATTTTCTTTAAAGGAAATAATTTGTAAACTCTAGGCTATAGTAGGCTATGTTTTCATTAAAAAATAAGCTACCCACAATGCACGTGATTTCCTGCGGGCAGCCAGAATATCTGGCGCGTTAGTTTCGTGGAAGTATGGGTAGAAGGCTATGCAAACATGGAAAACTGGCTAAAAAGAGGGACATTGTCCAAAAGGCCTAATTAAATCGGTCGAAGAAGAGAAGTGAGAGAAACAGAGCAGGAGACAGGTAACGATGGGATGGGGGAAAGAATGAAACAGAAAAGGCTGCGCGGAGTAAACAAAAGTATGACGAGGCGTATAGCCTAGACAGACTCCACAAAGCCACAGTGCGTGGTTTGCAGTGAAGTGCTACCTAACCAGTCTAATGTTGTTCTTATAGACCTCATAGACCAGTTGCACATTTTGATTTTGTTATTTGTTATCATGTAGGGTGGCTAATTAAACATGATGCCTGGAATGCGTCAATAGAATGTGTTCCGTTTTTATGTGTCGGATGGTGGGGGTACGCGAGCCGAGTCAGGATGTAAAAGGTGGTCCGCGGCAAAAAAAAGTTTGGAAACCGCTAGTATAGACCAAAGATTATAGAAAAGAGCTCTGTTCTAGAATCTTTGGTAGACCCTTTCAAGAGAGTTCCATTATCAGCATCATAGTTGGCCCCACAAGGCTTCCATTTTAACATTCCATATGTTATCTTAATGCAGAGGAAGTAGATTGGGTACCAAATAGAACGTTCAAGCATTGTTTTTGTTTTTATTGTTGAAAGGGTCTATAAGTAGGGGTGGGCGATATGGACAAAAAATAATATCTCGATATTTTTTATTTTTTTATAACGATAATTAGTCGATATTCTTTAAAAAAAACTTTTTAACCAAACCAATGCATTGTCACTCTGACACTTTTCCAGTTCTGCCCCCACTTGTGTGTGTGGCAATGACATGGTCTAGCCAGCCACATTTCAGAGGATGGATAGGCCTGACAGTTTCCCAAGAGAAAGTCTGAAGCTGAAGTTCCTTTCAAACCTGTTTCACTGTAAAACTAAGCAGACCTTACAGAATAGAAACTAATGCATTAGCTTATGGCTAATGTATATGAGAAATCCCATAGAGATGCTAACGGTTAGCATAATCGATAAAAGTTGATATTTAGAGCGAACTTCAGTCCATTTACAAAAGGGTAACATAAGAAGATTTATTTGTTTACAACTGACTATTAAAACACTCCAAAGCTAGCCTAATGATTACATGTAATACCGTGACTTTAACTCATCAATGCCACTTGAACCAAGTAGCCGCACAAAATAAACATTAGGCGTGCGTGTGACAACGTGGACCACTAGCAATCACGTGACTTGCTCTGCTGCAGCCAGGGGCTTCTCTGCATTAGGGGTTTGCACCGACGTCACATTCTGGCCGGTCACTATGGTAACCCAACACGCGTGGCCATATAGAGCTGCACAGTCCCGCCCACAGCCGATGCCGGATGTAAAAATTCAATGCAATTTCTCCATTGACCTCTCCAGAATAAGTCCCGCCTCCGTAACTTCCGTATCCATCCAACTTCCGGGCGTGGATTGTCTATGGGAAATAACATGGCGTTTCGAAATATCATACCGGTAAAACATCTGTAGGTAGCGAAGTTGAAAAAGCTGGTGGGCAGATTGGCCTACACACTTCTGCCACCTAGTTTCCACTGTATTTTTTTTATTGTTGGTACCGTTTAAGTAGTATACTATAGACTATACTACTTAAACGGCACTGAAAATCAAAAAATCCAGTGGAAACTACATGGCAGAAGTGTGTAGGCCAATCTGCCCAGCAGCTTTTTCTACTTTGTCACCTACAGAGTTTGACAGGTACGATCTTTCAAAACGCATGTTATTTCCATTAGACATTTGACTACCGAAGGTTGGATGGATACGGAAGTTAGGAGGCGGGACTTATTCTGGAGAGGTCTATAGACAATTGCGGTATAAGCCATAAAAACTTAACTGCACGTGGTAGACTTAAAACCAGCTACGGCTGTACTAAGCGACTGTATATGCTCCTATAGACACCAAGAGTTCATGGGGCACTAACCTTGTTTTGAGATAAATGCCTATTATTCGCGATCTCTTGGATAAGTACTTCATTACCCACAATCCTGAACAATCCCACAATCCCACAGTGATGCCTCTGATTGGTGGAAAGGCCGTTGGTCATAGTTTGAAACTTTCACAGCGAAAAATATTGACAAAGATGGCAGAGTCTTTTACTGCCTATGGCGAAAATCTTAATGTGATTAAAAACTTTCTTGACGAATATTGGTACTTGTATCAACAAGGATTGGGGTTTATACATCACACGAACTTAGTCAGGGCCAATACACTATCAAATAGACCACTGTAAATGTTAGTTTAAAACACTCAAATGTTCCAGGTAGCCGACAGGCTAACCTTTAGCATTTCCGACATGTATTTACATAATGCAGCTAACATTAGCCTACATGCTGCAACACAGGTGTGAAATATATTATGTTTTAGTGAGTGTCCAAAGGGGTGAAAGCCACTTTAAATCGGGTCACATTATTGACTGTTGTGTGTCCGAGAGTCAGTTTGTGGGTTTTGTAAGGGCCAGCATGAGGGACAAGACCTACAAAGTTGTGGTGAGTTAAGCAGGGAGGTTGGTAACGTTAATGCTGCTAGCAGTGCTAGTTAACATTAGCTAGGCTACTATAGCCTTCATACTGTATGATTCATATCGATCATTAACCTAGGAATACTTCGTGCATTTAATGAACATTTTGTGTAATAATTCACGGCAAATTAATAAACTGAATATGGTGGTCCAAGAGCAGACCATGCATCAGCCCGACTGAGCAGTGATGACAGCATAGGATGAGTCAGGTAACGTTACGAAGCACTGCCGTTAACATTAACCGCGTTCACACACACACGATATAAAATACACGATGATAAATATACAATTCAATATCAAAACACTATTATTTACACGATTACTCATGAAATAACTGCTATTAACTGCACATTCACTATATAAAAATCACTGTTTGGAGGAAAGGGTTCAAAGCTGTCGCCCGGTTGGAAATGGCGAAAATAAATCGCTACCGATTTTGCCTATATTATTCAGTGAGGCGGTGGTTTATGGGATGAGTAGTTCCTTCGCCGAAATGAAAATATGTACACAGTCTTGTACCTTTGACTTTTTGGATTTTCTCCTCGTTTTCACTTTCGAAATGATATGTTGTATGCTTATGAGTTATGCCGTAGCTGGTTAGCCTAAGACATGCTGTAAAACTCTTTAGATACTGGATTTTTCAATGGGACAAATGAATGGGAATCTTACATCCGGCACCTAACCGCATTTTGGCTGTGGGCGGGACTGTGCAGCTCTATTGGCGATACCAGAGAATGTCTAATAAGGGGAGAACCTTCACTCTCGGAACTCTTCCGGTGTGGTACTGCATCTAGGGATGCCAAGGGAGAGTCCAGAATGAATGGAGGTCTATGGAGCAGTACCCCTCAAAATCCACTTTTTCTCGATATAATTTTTTTTTCAAGTAATTTGAATATTGTATTCGAAAGGGGAGGCAAAGACAACACACTTGGTTGAGCATTGTATTTTTTAAAGTCACTTAATTGTTCTTAAAAGCCTTTTAAACGTGTCAATGACGTCATTCATTAGCATGATCATAGCATAGCATAGCATCAATGCTAGTGTGTTATGGGCAACAACGACCCAACCTGTAAGAAAAACGAAAGGACATGACTCGGATTATTTCACTTTTGATTGATAATCCATATCCATTTTGCGAAAAAATAAAATAAAATCTGAGGGTTTCATTTGTTAAATAGGTGAAAACAATAAATTTAGCCATGTAGCTCCATAGGACCCCATGTATTTTGGACTCGCCAGCTGCTCGCCATCTAGGTGAACTCTGGTGAACTGCAGCCAAATTCGGTTTGTATGGGATTAATAGAGATTGGGGAGGCTCTCCGTGAGATCGGCTCTGGCGATACTCAGTGAATCAAGTACAATGGAGTATTATGCACTTTGGATATCTTACGTGATTGTAGCCGTGTCAAACAACAGAAAAGCTCATCAAAATGCGTCTAAGATGCAAAGGCATATAGGGCAGGACTTGGACCACAAGAAAAGGCGGATATTTCGAGAAATTACGGATTATTGGCAGCCAAAGATCCATATGAGTTGGGTGAGGGAGACGAAGTAGCTGCTACCAAGTTCAACAACAAGCGCCCCCCTTCCTCTGATAAGTTCTGGCATTATTGTCCCTTCTCCCTGTTTTTTTTTTTAATAACTTTTGGAAGTCGATACCTACACCAGATGTTTTTCTCAGTCTGACCTATTGGTACAACCTAAAACACGGCAATAATTAACCATTTTCCTTGACGATGTTAGGGATTTATTTCAGTGCCTAATGCTTTCTAATGAGACTATCTCCAATATGGCGATGTCCAGATCTGATGACACGCCGTGCAAACCCCTAATACACCTCCTGGCTTAGTGAATGTATGGGGGTTCAATGTGTGATTTGGAGTGTTTTCCCCCTAAGTAATTTAAATAATCGATAATGTCAATTTGCACATCGTTATAACAGCAATCACGATATTATCGCAGACGATATATATCGCCCACCCCTATCTATAAGTATAAGTATACTCTTTTGATCCCGTGCGGGAAATTTGGTCTCTGCATTTATCCCAATCCGTGAATTAGTGAAAGCACACAGTGATCACACAGTGAGGTGAAGCACACACTAATCCCGGCGCAGTGAGCTGCCTGCAACAACAGCGGTGCTCGGGGAGCAGTGAGGGGTTCGGTGCCTTGCTCAAGGGCACTTCAGCCGTGCCTACTGGTCGGAGTTCGAACCGGCAGCCCTGCGGTTACAAGTCCGATGCGCTAACCAGTAGGCCACGGCTGCCCTTGCTCCCTAGGAGATACCAAGAGAAAGAATGATAGAAAGTGGGAAGGAGTGCAGGATAGAAAGAGCACGGAACATTATTTGAGGAGTTAAAGGGCCAAGGGGAGACACAAACCTAGAGCACAAAGGTTATAAGTTAGAGTTTTGGAGGGATATTCTGTGATTTGGAGGAAGGGATCGGAGGGATATTATGTGATTTGGACAAAGGGATCCTGTTCTGTTTGGGTGTTGACAAAAAGTGGAATGATTTATTAAAACCAATGCTTTAAAAGGCGAGAAAATAGAGCCATTCACAGCCATTCAGACGGGATTAACAAGAGAGGGAGAGAGGCAACTGATCCAGACTGAGACTTCACACTTGGGAGTGACTGGCATCACAATTTCACACGCAACCAGCAGACAGCCAGGTAGACCGGCGGCAGACATACCTGTTGCTAGGAAACGCAGGGTGGCAAGCAGGAGCTGAGGGGAGACTTTGATCTTCAGCTCGCTCTCCACGGGCTTGAAGGCGGAGAAGTCCTGCTTGCGTTCGCGGTGGACTATCCTCTTTTTTGTTTTGTTGTCGGCTACACCATGAAAAAAATAAGCATCTCCATCAGAAAGTTTGTTTGTGCTGCTGATGCGTGTTAGTGTTAGTTAGTATGTAGCAACATACAGATTTATGTCATACTGATTTTGTAGGGTAACAGAATGTACTTGGTTGTGCATGGTTGGCTAGGGTGCCACACAAAATTTATGGACAAATGCAAACAGGACATTTTGTGTTACACAATGTTTTCCTTTGCTGTGAAGAAAGGTACAAAGCAAAAGGAGATTTATATTGCTAACGAAATACTCACTGTATAGGTCTGTCTCGTCCAGGATCTCTGACTTGATGATCTCCTCGATTACGTCCTCCAAGGTGACGATGCCCAAAACCTCATAGAAGGGGTCACCCTCACCCTCATTATTGACCCGCTGTACGATAGCCAAGTGAGACTTCCCTGTGACAGAAAACACAAATATACACACACACACAAATCTCAGTTCAGGACTCAAATCAAGAACAGCAAGCATGAGCTCAAACGGAAATCTCATAATCATCCACAATTAAGACCTGTTCTTTTTAAAACATACTGCAGTGTAGTACTTCATATACTCTAATAGTCCAGGCAAAGTAACTCATTTTGGAGCCAAAAATAGAACTAATTGTAAAACAATTTTTTTTCAGCATAGATAATTTCTATGAGGTGTCCAGAGCAACATACTAAAAGTCCTAAGAAATCCTAATTGAGGAAATATGTTTAATTCTCATCAATCCAAGATGTGTGCCAGTATAAGGCCAGACAACAATACACCCCTATGGGACTATTTTCTCCCTTTACGTCTATCAAAATAAAACTTTACACAATGAAAGTATCCATGAAAAGTAATTTTTTTTGTATTACAAGTTTCTTTGAAAATGTATTTGAATATGCAAATGAGCTACATACTAATGGCATATGCCCAAAATACACCCTAATGGGCTTATTTTTTCTTTTAAAATTTGAATATGCAAATGAGCTCAACACTTGGCGTAATTGACTTATGGCCAAGAAGTCACAAGTAGAAAAAACAGGGACCAAATAACTAACATATCTTGTCCATTCAGGAAGTTAATGTATGCATAAACGTGATAACTTTGAAGTCACTTGCCACAAAAAGACTTTTTTGAATTAATTGACCTTAAGAATTGATTGCACAATCTTACCAGTTGCTTTCTAAATTCTTTTTTATTATTATTTGCGAACAAGCCTTACCTAATGACATTCCCCCACAGATAACATCAGAAAAAAGTCAGAATAGCCATCTTAGTCATTACAAACTCACAGTTGCCTGATTTATCAGATGAATATGACCCAGAGGGGAAGAACTAAGCAAAGAACAAACCAGGAACTGAGGGGGTGCCAGAACCAAGAGCCACAGAGAAGGGGTCCAGGAACCAGGCTGGATTTTAAAAAGAAATATATTTTTAAAAAAAACTTTAAAAAGAAAAACTAAAAAAAAGAAAACTCCCCTGTTGTTGCTACCTTGTCGTGGTGGGGAGGCTTGTGTGTGTGCCTCAGTGACCCTGAAGACTATACTGGCGGGGGATATACCCCTGGCAGGTACTACCAAACCAGGCAGTTTTCAGGTTAGAGGCCAGTCTAAAAGCAGCATTGCCATCACCCATTGGCAGTAGGATGATTGGGCCTATGTATTTGTCATACAAATAGTCTATGGGCTAGGAGGGGTCCACATGTGTTATGCATGGGCAGCATACTAATGAGGAGGATGGGACATGTTTCATGTCATGTTAGATCACATCCTGAGGGTATAAGCTTTCAGAAAATATATGGTTTATATGGTTGAAACAGTTTTTCCTAAATGGCACAGACCCAAAGGTATGAGCCATATACCCGATTTACTCATACCCTATGTATTATGAACGGGCAGCAAAGTAAAGGGGTGGGTGAGAAAGGTCAAAACCTATGTTAGATCACATCCTTTCAGAAAATATATGGTTTATATAGGTAAACCAGTTTTCCCTTCATGGTACAGACCAAAATGTATTATGCATACACTCTCTTCACTTAAATCCATAACATCCCATTCATTTCAATGGGAAATGTACTTAGTGGTCTACCAGGTACAGTGGAAATGAGTTTATTTCTTGTTAACATGTTTTTTCTTAAACTCTGGGACCAGGGCTACAAGAAAATACCACTTAAGTCTAGTAGTGGGGGGTGCATGTGGACCCCACCTAGCCCAAAGACTAATATGAATGGTGTTTCTGCCTATGCAAATTAGGACATTAGGACACATAATTTTCAAAGAAACTAATACAAAGAAATGTACTTTTCATAGGTACTTTCATTGTGTAAAGTTTAATTTTGATAGGAGTAAAGGGAGAAAATAGCCCCATTGGGGGTGTACTGGCCTTCTTGGCACACATCTTGGATTGATGAGAATTTAACATATTTCCTCAACTAGGATTTCTTAGGACTTTTAGTATGTTGTTCTGGACACCTCATAGAAATGATCTAAGCTGCAAAAATTTATTTTACAATTAGTCTGTCGTAAAACGGTACTTTGCCTGGACTATTAGGACACATGGGAGATGAGTGAGACACTGATAAAGCACTGCATAGTACTGTTTTCTAACCTTATCTCAAGTCTGTAATGAGCATAAAACTGCCCAAAGACTAGTCGACGTAAGTTACTGAGAGCAGAAATCTTGCCGCGTTTTCTTTACAAATCTCCCATGCTTCCACAACTGGGTTCCCAGGACCCCCTCGATAAGCAGCTTTGGGAAAAAAAAGGGAAAAGGGAAGAAGAAAAAAAAAGATTCCTGCCCGGCACTGTCAACCCAAAACGTTAAAGAAAATTCTTTTCCTGTTTCTCAGCTAGTGATCATTTCAAAGGAATTTTCCAGAGCATAGGGCTAATATTAGCCCCAAAATGAAGTTTCCATTGCGTTCCGGCTGCAGCTCTCACCGAAGTGACAGCGGTGTGACCTGCTGTCCTCTGAGTCTCACTCACTAAGAACCATCCGCAAGGAAACAAACTCATGTTGACAAGCTCAGTAAATCATGGCCAACCTCACTGCGCAAAAGACTACACACTGTATGTGATCATGTCTCCACTATGAATCCGCTTCATACATTATATACATTAACATTTATATATTTAGCTGATGCTTTCATACAAAGCGATGTGCAGAGGTATTTTTTCCCACTATTTGTGCAACCCAAATGTTGGACCTTGGAGTTATTAACCCCTGGTCCTACAATCTGCGTAACAAAAACACTATGCTATGCATTGTATCTAAGAAGCACATCTGTGCGTACAATGAGCATGCTTTCTGTATTTTTGTGAGTGGTAGAACAGGTTCAAAATGGTTCTTTACATCAGGCTCAAACTTTGTCTGCTAAAAACATGGAAACCTTGACAGTTCACTACATACAAAGGCCTTTTTGTTAGATCTGCTACACTAGTCCTTTATTTTTGTATTGGTGTTGTAACAGGTCCTTTTCTCCGTTTCCCTGTTGGCCCCAGCCATTCTTCCACTTGTATTCACATCAAAGTTCCCATTGACATGAGGAAAACGCAAGGTGCTGGCCAGAGGCAATGCCCACGTTTACAGAATGTTCGGTAGAAATGGCGCAGGCCAAATGTGGGCAACAGCATGGCACCAAGTTCCAAGTTCCCGGCCCAAGAAGTCGGTCACTGTGTGATCTGGGATCCTGGAGAACGCCCACGCTGTGTCAAAGGTTTTCCATGCCTCAGTATGTTCTTATGAATGACACACACACACTACACACACACACACACACACTTTTCCTCTCTCTCTCACACACACACACATTCTTGAATGGTAGAAGACTTATGACTTTGTGACAGCTGTGTAAACACCTTTTTGAACCCTACGTGAAGACAGATGTTTACGTCAACAGCAGTCTGAGGCCCGTGCGTAGTCTCCAGCATGCTCTGGTGGACCCCAACATGACTAAAGAATGACCAATGACTAGGTCAGTCATACTTTCATAGTTTCCCACAAAAGTATCTTTCAAGAAACATAGAAGGAATGCCAACGATTAAGGAAAACATACAATGTCCATTCATACTTCCTTGACCGGCACAGCAAGACGGCCATTTAGTATGTTTGCTTAGACTCTCAATCTGGCACTAAGGCTGTCTGAAATACAACACATATTTTCAAACAAATTCTTCTGGGTTAACTGTAGTGTGTGAGTGAGTTTGTGTGTGTGTGTGTGTGTGGGGGGGTTGAATGTCATGCTCTTAAGGCATTTTCCACCGATAGAGAACCCGTTCTTGAACCAGTTCCATTCAGAATTCGTTGAACTTGGGTGCTATTTAGTGAACCAGCCCGCATTTCCACCAGTTTAGAAAAAAACCCAGGGTACATTATCAACAATGGGTGTTGCATGCAAAACAAAAGTTTAATGAGATGCATGAATGGGAGAATGATATGACAGTTGTCCTGTAAAAATGGCAGAAATGCGCTGTGTAAAATGCTAGTTAACGTCTGCAGTCTAGTGCTAGTTGACTAGTTTTGTTTACTCATGGCAACAGTTGATAAGGAGGGAAAATGCATGGTTTAAGCCTTCTCCCTTCTGAACGGTTCTCCCCTCTGAAGTGACACGCCCACTCCGGTTCACAGGAAAAAACAACTATTTTCTTGTTCAAGCTCTGAAACAAAGTGCCAGGTTCCGAACCGTTTTGTTTGATTGAAATGCCCCGACCGGTTCAAATGTTGATTCACAAACAGGAACAGAGCTGGTTCTGTCGGTGGAAAAAGGCTATTAGTGGTGAGGTTGGGAGGATGTGGGATTGAGTTGAAGAAGATGGATAATCAGACGTACTGTGCACAGAAGACCTGAACAATGACATTTGACTGTGAGCTGGAGACAGAATTTATACCTTACTAGAGAACACTATAGTGTTGATTCCAACACAGCACAGGCTCTTGCTCCAAAAAAAAAAAAACGTTAGATACTCGGTTGCCGCTCAAACATCCACTGACACACATGCAAACACTCTTCCTCTCCCTCTCTCTCACACACACTCAAACAAACACAATGTGCCTCACAGAACTGCTCTCTCAATTCCCATTTATTTATGGAATGGGGTTTTTTTTTCTAAGATTTTTTCCATAATGGAATTTCTCTAAAAATAGTCCCTGAGACTGTGGGTGGCTACTCAATGATGCTCTCCATGAATATTTTTCAATGCAATGAATATATATGGGAAATGTGTCTGGTCCTTTTCAAACAAGGCATCCCAAGGTCTCTAAAGGGTTGATCTTGATGACATTTGATCCCAAGTTAAGTATGGGATACTTCAAAATGGTCATGTCTGAGTAGTCTGGAAAGATTAAATCTACAGTTGTGCAACAAAGGTTAAATGCACTGAGCATGTTGAATCTGTGTGGTCCAGTCAGCAACCAAGCAATGTATTCCAAAGAAACTAGACAATGGGTTAAACAAACAATTGAAAAGGGCTATAATTTGAATTTGGAGAGATATGAACACTGAGTTCCTTATGCATATTAAGAAAAGCAGCTGCAGAAAACCCTTCCCATGCACAAACATCTCCAAGCAATTCTGTAATTCAGTGTGTGATACACCTGCACCTGATTAAAATATGGTGCTCTGTAAAACTGCATGCTTAAGTGCAGCGATGTGCTTCCATTCATGACAGACAGAACCAAACAACATGGTCCCATAGCAGCCTATGTGACTACTGATCCAAAAATGTGCTTTACAATGATTCTGTTGATTATTTCATACACTGATCCGGTTACACATGTGCTTTCTGAGAGAGAGAGAAAGAGATAGGTGCAACTAAACCTCACCACATTTTCCCTTATGAAGCAAACATCCATCAGACCTCCCTACACTCCCACACATGATTCCCAGGGCACGGCCACCCTCCACAACTCCCAGTGATGCTGGCAAATCAATCCAATCCCACGCTAATAGCCCCACCTTAAAAAGAAAAGAAAAAAACTAGGAATCAGCGTATTTGAGCAACTGAAGTGTGCCAATGGCAATTAGCAGCCTGGAAACATGAACACGTCTGGCCCTGGCTATTGAAAGCTGTGCAAATCCTTATTAATACCTAAATGAAAACAATTAGCTGTGACACAAAGCCTCAAAGGCACAACAAGTTAAGTCCCCACTGAAAGTGGCCAAGCCTGGTGTGACCGCACGCCGTGAGAGTCGCAGGAATCCAAGTCCTACTGCTGTTCCCAGCACATACACAGAGGGTTGTTGACGTGTCTGGGTTTCAATTAAGCCAGAGCAGGAAGTCATAGACAAATGTATATGTGTATATAAATATTATCTGTGATGCATATCTCTAAGCTTAAATACTGATGCACATATCACCATTTGAAGAACATAATACAAAGTGGATTTGCACATGTTGCAGTGTTCCTCAGCCAAATACATCACCTCCTAGCCCATTTACAACATGTCATAATATGTCTAGCGACATGTATGTATATATTATTTTGAGGTGACCAAAAACACAATTACTAATCCCTTCCCCTAAAAGCACAGTGGCTTGACAGGAAAACAGCCTGTAGTTTGTGCAATGACGTGACTCAATGTCAATATGGGCTAATGACCTGGCTCTCGCCACACAAACGCCTATTAACCCTGTGAAGCCCAGGGCTCGCTTAAAGGATTAGGGCATTCCGAGCCCACATGAATACCTCTCATTCCTAGGGGGGAACATCGCTTCATAAACACAAGGGAAAGCCAAAATATGGGGCTGGCTGCCTTAGTGATCACCCGTTTACATAACAAGTGATAACACACCCATCACAAAACATCAGAGGTGATAACAACCCTCCCCTTTCCCCCAAACAAAACATCATCAAACTTGGATGTGTGTGTCCTGTAAACTGTGTGTGTCTGTACTGGATGTGTGTGTTGTGTGTGATGTGCTTGTTAAATTATCTACCACATTAATAATATTGTTATTATCTCCTGTTCTGGAGTGGTGGTTCACAGCCAATTATGAGAACCCTCTAAAAACTGGAGCTATCCAAGGTAACGGTGCAATGCAATGTTTACTGTTGCCAGGCAAAAGACTGTGCCTCTAATCGTGCAGCGGAAAAGCCAGAGGTAGTCTGTTTTTATGCTTCCTTGTGTCGTTTTTAAATTACTATGAAAAATTACCAATGGAAAGAAACAAGAATTGAATAGGAATCCTTAACTATATGTCAGCATTATTACTGCGGGTGCAAATAGACAACAGAGAACTTTTTTTTTCACTTTGTAGGTTTCATTTAAAAGGTGGTTTGTTTGCAGTAAACACCTCTGACATAACCACACGGTATCAGCGGCCCCTTTCAGAGGTCGATTGGGGGATTCTAAGACAGGCTTTGTTGATGGACTCGAGCCTCGTGCGGTAAAACGGTCGCATATCAATTGTTGTCCAAATCTGTTTTAAGTCCATTTCCTGTTGTGCCACAGCTGGTGGAATGTTGGCCTGTTTAAAAAGCTAAGCGTTTACCGGCAGGGCCTTCATACTGGGCACTCAGTGGACTGGGCCAAACTGGGCATCAACAAACTGTGAGGAAAACATGATATATACATCAACGATAGAGACTATGAGGTATAAAATGTAGTTGTTTTTATAGAATCCATAGAATCCAAGATTTGAATGGTACTAAATGAGACAATTTTACTTACGTTATCAGACAGCAACTTACTTAACTTGATGATAGTCTGTTTTATCACAAACACGGCATCCCTTCTACATGTTACTCTGAGAAACTAAAGCAGGCTTCACTGCCCTTCCAGTTTGACCGCGACAGTTTTTTTGTTTGTTTTATTGATGTTTATTGTGAGGTGCAGAATTATTTGTATACTAGTACTTGATTACGCCATGACTGTTTTATGATTTTCTTTGAACTTCAATGAATAGATCACTAATCACTACTGATATTCTTAGCATCACACGGTTGCTCTACAGCAATGAGCTACTGATACTACACAGTCCAGGTAACAGTCCAGTGAACACCGGTGATTATGTAACTATGCCAAAGACCCAAGTATTCTCAAAAGGATTTACCTCTCACGGTTAAGGACTCTTACAGACGTACAAACTAATTCTGGGAAGGCCCTCTGCATGCCTTCCAAATATGACTGTGACTACTACAGGATCATGAATAGAGTGGTTTTATGGAGCTATTTAGATGACTCATGCATTACATTAATACAGAAGTAATCATAATATGTGGTGTTGGTTCAGGAAAGTCATGCTGGTACATTCATAGGGAACACACACACAGACAGAGACCAGTAGACAGACACCACTGAGGAGCGTCCTCTGTAAACATTAACAAGAGAGATGACCTGGCCTGGCTATTAGACTGGAGGCAGATGGCAATGCAAGGGAACTGAGACACAGTACACTGCGTAATGGGAAGTGACAACCACTGCTTTATGTATTTGTATTCCAGAGTGCCAACCAGAGTGCCTGTGTGACTGGTCCTGCAGTGTCACTTTATACGTTTAGAATGAGAAGCATAAAATGATGGCTGCGTCAGGACGATATTACTCAGCAGGTATGTGGGCACACACACAAACACACACACACACACAATATAGTGTTTGAGAGAGCCTAGAGAGGCCCTTTATCTACATTAAAGAGATCTGTGGCTGCTGGAGGGCAGATATGGTGGGTGGCAGGTGAGGGAATGGCCAAGCTGTAAACATCTGTGTACCTGTTGTCTCAGATGCACAACGCCTTCAGGTGACATCGCTCTGTCATCCTATCAATCTTGAGCCCCCGAAAAAGCCACTGTTGAGCACACAGTACTTACAGTAGGTGTTTTAATCACAACTTTGCAGTGCAGTTTAAGGCAGAGACCACTGTGTAAGTCTGCTATCACTACTACCATTGTGGTAGGGGCTCAAGTGGATCAGTGCATGCACTGTGTGCTGAAGAATTCCATTACCTCGCCGCTGCTAGATAATTTGGGCCCTATGACAGACAATAATTCTGGGCCCAAGCATTAATAGAAACGTAGATGTCTGTTAATTAAATACGGATGTTCTGATGTATTCAAGCTTACAAGTGGAAATAACTAGGGTCATCTTGGCTGACGGGATCACAAGGGATAACCACCAAGATGTATTGTGATGCGATTACTCAAGTTACTTGCTGAGGTGGTTCGGTATGCATTTGACCACATATCTTTTGTAGTGTAAACACTAATGTGTCCAGATTCACCTCAAACAAGGTGACTTCCAGTGGAGGTGAACAGTGTTCCTAATGAAATAGGAACACAAGTGGTCAACAACATCTCTGGATATACAAGTTGGGCACAGGTGTAAACAGTGATGCACCTCAGCTGTTCACTTTTGATCTGGTTGCCCTAAGCACATTTGAAAGACCCAAGTGTAAACAGGACCTGGTTAAACCCCCAGGTAAATATTCAGCATCAGCACAAACCTGGACCAAATCCTGCCTGTATTCAACGGATGGGCCGGGACTAGTCCTGTTTATGCGTGAAGTGGACTGATATTCTAAGGCAGATCCAAGGGAGGGAAAGAGATGAGGTCAAAGCACAAGTATTGGTGTCACCTAAAACTATTATTTAAGCCCTTGATACTACCGTATGCACTCACTGAACTATAGTAATTACAGGATCATAAACTATATGGCTTTATTGAGTACACTGAGTAACATGTCTGACAGCAATCTTTCGGCAATAATCTTTCTATGAATCTCACATAGGGTGACTGAGGGCGTTAAGTTATGAACTTAGAACACTTAAAAGATTAAAAGAAAGATTAGGTGTGCAGTGCCATAGGCTACATAATGCAAAAAAGAATGTCTACTCTTCTAGGTAGGGTACACCACTGGGTGCATGACAGATCAGAAAACGTTCCTAACCTTACCCTTCTTAAATTCCTCAAGCATAGCATCCAACTTTGTGTCATTGAAGACAAAGTGTAGCGGGTGGCTGTAGAACTTGGTGATGGTCTTCAGCGGCGTGCAGTCATCCGGATCCACGAAGGCCAGGTCTTTAACAAACAGCAGGTCTACGATGTTGGACCTCTCCCCTTCAAACACAGGGATGCGGGTATATCCGCTTCCCATAATTTCAGACATGGTGTTAAAATCAAGGATGGCTTCTGAAGTGATCATGAAACAATCCCTCAAGGGGGTCATCACATCCTCCACCGTTTTGGTCCTGAGTTCCAGAGCACCCTGAATGATGTTCAGCTCCTCTTTCACCAAGTCATTGTAGGGATCCGTCACCCTAAGCATCTCTAACAGTTTCTCTCTGTTGTACACAGTGCCAATCTCTTGTCCAAGTACATGGTCCAAAAGTTTACTCACCGGGTATGAAGCAGGGAAGGTGAGGATCATGAAAAATTTCGTCAGAAAAATTGTGTTTGCACCCACCGCCAGTCCGTGCCGTGAGCAGATAGCTTGAGGTACAATCTCGCCAAAAATGACAATGCCAATAGTGGACACTACCACGGCTATCAAACCCGACCCAGCAATGTCGTCCAGCAAAATAGTCAGTGTTGTGTTTACTAGGACGTTTCCTAATAGAAGAGAGCACAATAAATAGTTACCTTGACTTCGCACAGGTTCGATCTTCTTTGCATATTTCCTTTCTTTCTCTGTCCCACAATTTTGAACTATCCTCAGTTCCATGGGGTCAAGGGCCATAAGTCCTAAGTTTAGCCCACTGAACATCCCCGAGAGGCAGAGCAGCATCCCGATGAAGATCACCTGGAGCCAGAACGGTAGGAGGAACTTTTTCTCCTCCACCACAAGCACTTTGGTGTCTAGGCCATCGTGGTAAATCCAGGTGTTCTCAGGCCACCCGTCCGATGTACCTGGTGGGCCGGCAGATGCCGTGGCAATGCAAAGGTAGTAAGCTTTACTCTTCTCTGTTTTCCGTAGAGGTTTCACGTCTATTTCAATCAAGCCCGATGTTTTTCGGTCCACTATCACATGGGGAAGAATAATTATATCAGAGGAGCGGATGCTGCATGTCTCTCCCGAATACGCATCGCCATGGTTCTGCAGGTTCAAGTCTGACGGGCTATCCGCGTCCTTCGGGACACTTGTTTGCCTGTGCTCAGTGAAGGCAATCTTGGACCACGACTCGTTGTTAATGTTTTGCCCATAGACCCTCAACTTGACACGCGAGCGCTCGCTAACGCGCAAAAAGCCTCCATCCATGTAGGATATTTCGTCCGAATTCTCCAGCCTAATACCTATGATGACAGTTTCCTCTGTCCCCTCCTTTCCATTTGTAGAGCTTACCAGATAGCCGCTGACAATTAAGAAAATAACAGTCAATGATCTAGCCGGGCTAAGTGCCGCCATATTAGGAGAGGGCACTGCAGTCGACTGCTCTGCCATGTTGACAGTGGGCATGTTTTACTGAATTAAAAAAGGGTGCATGAAGTCAGAGTGAATCGGAGTCCGCTTTCATCTTCGCAACGGCCTGTCTCACGTCAAACATTAAAACTGCCATAACTCACCCTCTCCCGTGGCCTGCAGGCTACACGGTAGCGCGGACTATGTGAATACTCGTGTTATTCCAGATGTACAGTGATGGACAGTCCTAAAATCCAATGATGTGGTGTATACACAGAAGGGTGGGTCTTATGGTTTCCTTGGACAAATGGCAACTCAAAATAAACATGCAAAGGAACGCCACATCCTCGTGAATGGTGCGGCTGATTTATTGGACGACCAATCCATGGTTAAGGTGGGAGGTCTTGGGAAGTAGGAGTGGTGTCTGGCATCCAATCTAAACACTCTAATGACCGAACAGCTGTCAGAGGTTAAAGACAGATGTTCCATACAGCGGTGACTGGCATTTTAATTTGGATGGTGAGTAGTTGGTTTCATAGACAATTTCACCAGGCTCACAGGCTGAATTTCTACTTTCCAAGGACAAACGATCTTAATGTATTTCTACTTTCCAAGGACAAACGATCTTAATGTATTTGGTTTCTACGCAATTCGCGTTCACAGTGCCTCTTCGTCTGGCTTGGTGATCTTGATGACTCTTTATAGGCTATGTTATGGCCACATTGGTGCGAACACTGTCGTGTCATTTAAAGGTGGATTTGTGTAGGTTATTCATAATTATTTTTCTCTTCCGAACGTAGCCTACTCCAGACCATTAAAGAAAAACTATTAGCATAAATTAATTTCAATACGAGTGGAAGGTAGTTTAATAAACCAAAACCTTGTCGGAATGAACAATTTGATATATGTTTTGATGAATAAACCACCGGATGGATCCTGTACCCTTATGCTTCTGCAGGGGGAGCCAGACGCCACCTCATGACACACCCAAATGTGCCTGTATTGGACACCTAATCCTTGGAAATGTCTTTTGTTTGATCGCGTGTTTAATCAAGTAGTCATGTAG
The DNA here is from genome assembly GCF_017589495.1 of Alosa alosa. NCBI lineage: Eukaryota > Metazoa > Chordata > Actinopteri > Clupeiformes > Clupeidae > Alosa > Alosa alosa. The sequence goes on along the minus strand of NC_063206.1, from coordinate 21,374,852 downwards.
ACCTAGGAGTTACACTTGTCCATTCCGATTGTTTAGGTGCAAATACCGAGTGATGCATTGATTAAAACTGCCTTTAAATAGCCTAATTTAAACCTTGGTGACATGACCCAAATCAGTTGCTTATTTAAATGATGGCTGACCAAAACTGGCCTAGAAACCAAGGCTACATGTCGTTCTACTAGTATGTCAGTATCTTTAATATATTTCTATCTTAGAGCACCTCAATTGCATTGCGTTTAAGTGTGCTATATAAATAAACATGACTTGACTTTTATATAACAGGGGTTAATGTCAAAATCCCACCAAAAAATCCTTGGATAAATATGGTAGACACTGATAAACACAAAAGATATACACCCAGAACTGCCTGGTGGTAAGTCAAACCCCTATCATGTCCAAACCTAGAGCTAATAAAGGTACAAGTAATTTGAGAATATATCATCAATGCTAAAGCGAAAATTATAATTAAGTAGCAAATTGTGTTTTTATACTACTCATTTGATGTGGTGCCATAAGCCATGAAATTACTTATTGTCATTGTAATTTTTTTGTCATGTCTTCATTATGTTCTTAGGATTTTCTATGGTGCCCACAATTATGATATTATTCATGCAAGAAGTAGCCTGTTGCATGTAGTCTGGACAAAACTTTTATATTCTTTGATATGGATATATTGATGAACTGTTTGGCTCTTCCTTGTACCCAGTTCAGCTGATTTCATTTTAAAAGTTTCTGCCGAGGGGTTAACTATTCTCTTCAGGAGGCCTTGTCGACTGATAAGCTGGAATTTCAAGGTTTTCGAGAGGAACATTTTCTTCACCTCAAGGTTTTGAAACATGCCTTCTTTGCACCATGCAGTTGCACGTTTGAAGTTGCATTCCAGAATAATCCAAATGTAATACAAATGTGAGTTAGAGTACAAGTACATCTGTACAAGTACAAGAAACTGACCTACGTCTGCACTGATTCATTTACTTGACCTCTTTGGGTATTTTCTGATACAAATGAAGAAATACGGACCTTAACTGGTTGTTTTGTAGGAATGAGACGTGCCCTAATTAAAGTATCAAGATGCATCAAAAGCAGGAGAACCTAATGCACATTGTGTTTACCTGAAAGTGTCTTATTTAATGGAAAGCACACACAAGATCTTTGGGGACCATTCATTAATAATAATGTATCCAAATCGAATCAGATGTACTTGTGTTGGACAAAGTGTTATGTGATAGAAAACATCATTCAAACACTGGGATATTGTTTCACTCTTTGCTATTGACTCAACCGGAACCAACACGGGCAAGCACTCAATTCTGCATTATTGCATTACTTTCTTGGAGAAGACATGTGAATATATGTGTTAGAGCACTTGATGCAAAACCCTGCCGCGGTAAACTTGCACTCAGGCAATTCAAAGTCGGTGTCTGGCCAAGGCTGCAGCCTAGGACAGACATCTGCTTGGCCTTGCCTAGGATGCATTTTCTTTTTGGTGCAGGTGGCCCCTTAAACACCTCCACACAGAGTGTAGGAGTGAACTGGACACATGTGCCTTAGATATGACACATTAATATCATCAAAGCAAATATCATGTAAATACAACAGCAATGTATTTTATTTTATTTTATTTCAATTATAGCTCAGTATTGACATTTGCAACGGTCAATAACTGGCTGAAATGAAAATGAATACTTTAAAAGGCAAATGCTAAAACTTAGAAATAAATATTGTGGGAAAAGCAAGATATTACTCCTCACATATAATTGGGAAACAAGATCATATTTACACCCTGGAAATTCAAGTCATGAATTGTGTAAACATTTGGCGGTAATGATAATGATAAATACAAATCGAATGGCAAGAAAGTACCTGTAATGACTTCCCAGGGAAGGGCTTATGATCTGACAAGGCAAACTTCATACATCTCAATGTCTCAGGGTAAACAGTATACATACAAAGCCATCATTGTTGTCAAAACACAAGTGTAAGTGTAGGCTGGCCTGCAGTGCAAAAGGTGTATGCAGCAACACATACATAATTCTCATAGCTGAATAGGACATTCCCAACAGTGTAAAAGACATTTTCTTTTAGTTTCCAAGTTCATTTTAATAGGTGTTTGAGTTGGTCCTGGAGATTTCTTGAGTTTTCCACACTGTCAGCAACACAAAAAGAGATTTTTCGTCACAGAATGTTTGGGCTTTGAATCGAAGGTGATGGTACAATACCATAATCATATGATGTAAAAGGGAATTTATTATGACTTACTTTTTCTGAATGGCCTCCTGTCTGAAGGGTAACATAAATAAATTAGACAACTACACAAGGAGGTTAAAATCACTCATCTCCTATCTACAGCATGCTCAAACTATTTTCAGTTGAGTTAACATAATTCTATGCATTCTTACAAAAAACAAAGGCACTTACTGGTACTGTAGGTGAGTGGTTATGATGGACATCTTTCTAAGACTCTGTACATATCGACATAAAATACATTATGATCAACGAACATGACAGACATGTGCCCTACTTTACTCATTTTAGACAAATAATCCAGTTATATGTCATTCATGTATTTACCCGTTTGCCATTGAAAACTGTACTCAGGTGCGTAGGCTACATCTATGATGCCTTAGATTACGAATTATGAAGAATTATGGTAATGCTGAGGTTACTTACATCTTCCGAATGCAGAATTGCATCCTCTTGAATGACCATATTTCTAGCCGCTTGGCTGAGAAGCTGAAATTTATTTTTTACACTGAGATAGGGATATATTTTGGTGACACTTTTATGCTACATTTTATAATGAATAATACTATAAAAACAATGTCAACAAATACAGTAAAATTACGGGTTTATGCAAACTAGATAACGTTAGTTAGAGACATTATTTGCTAACAGAGAAGTAACTTTAACATTACACCTCTCTTTCTGTCCACGAGTTAACATGGTGTAAATATATATCGAACCACTCGTTTTACAACAGTGTGACATTTTGACAGTTTGTAAATATGTTTTCACTGAAAAACACGCCTAGTAATTAAATAGCAAGTAACCCTTTCCCTAGCTAGCTAGCTAGCAAGCCAGCCAGTCAGCTACTAACCAAAACACTGCCTTGACAGCGCCTATTTCCAGAACATATATCAATTTCGTTCCCGTATTTCTAAATCACCTCTTGACTGCGTGATCCCTTCAAAACCTGACGAGTGAGGGCGATAACATCTCCACTGCAAGACCCTACTTTATCCGATAAAAGGCCTTTAACGGATTGACCAAAGCGGGGTTGAGAATCTGAGGACGCCATGACTGATCTACAGCTACGGCGTAGCAAGAAGGACAAACGAACATCATTGACAGGCAAAAGTCACAGTGGAAATAGCACAACCTGTAGAATAAAAACTGTCTAATGAGTAATTGTAGTTCTTTATTTTAACGTCCACTCTATAGCTATTCCTATTATAACCCAACAATAATAAATAACTAGAAATGGAAATAAAAAAATATGTTAAGGACATTGAGGCTTTACACTTATTTAAATGATTTAGCTTCCTGAACCAGCTCAGGCCCATCTACATTTGTTGCAGTTGACTTGCAGTTGTGTCACATGCAGATAGCTAAAATGGTTAAAATATTTGGGGTCAAGGGGATGACATTGAGGAGCATGGATAAAAACCCTTTGCCACCACCTACACTCTCAGTCTGGCGGCGACCATGCAGAGCAGAGCCCCTGGCAGTAGTGGAAGCTGAAGTCAACATTCAACATCTACCATATAAAAACAAACAAACTTACAAACAGCTCCACTGAAAACTGACATGATGGCTTGGCTCATTTGCACTTTTTTGTTTCCGGCATTTGTGGTGATTCTATATTTTCTGAAGAGGAGATTTGGCGCATCCCAAAACCAGAGTCCTCCAGCTCTGCCTTCCCTTCCCATCATTGGGAGCCTCCTCAGCTTGAAGACTGATCGACCACCACACATCTTCTTCCAGGAGCTGCAGAAGAAGTATGGGGATACATACTCTTTCATGATGGGCTCACACAATGTCATCATAGTCAACAACCACCAACATGCAAAAGAGGTCCTCATGAGGAAAGGAAAAACATTTGCTGGAAGACCACGGACTGTGAGTATATAAAGGATTGTGATTGAAAGATAGTGTTATTTGACAGAACACAAGTGCCTTTTTGTTTATAATAAACAGTTAATGTCTCTTTAAGGTCACTACAGACATCTTAACACGCGATGGCAAAGACATAGCTTTTGCAGACTACAGTCCCACTTGGAAGTTTCATCGCAAGATGGTGCATGGGGCTCTCTGCATGTTTGGAGAGGGGACTGCTTCGATTGAGAAAATCAGTGAGTCAGTGAATCAGTGAATCAGAAATGCATTTAAGATATCGAAAGCATCCATCAAAGCCTACATCTGTACTGATTTCTATCTTTGTACTTCCTTTCCCCCTGCCTTCTTCTGTCTTTCCTCACATGCTTTATCTCTCTACCATTCTGTCTTCAGTCTGCAGGGAGGCCGATTCCATGTGTAAGACTATGGGCGAGATGCAGAGCTTGGCTGTGGACTTGGCTCCGGAGCTGACCCGCGCGGTCACTAACGTGGTCTGTTCCCTGTGCTTCAGCTCCTCTTACAAGCGGGGAGACCAAGAGTTTGAGGCCATGCTTGAGTACAGTCAGGGAATAGTGGACACAGTTGCCAAAGACAGCCTGGTGGATATATTTCCATGGCTACAGGTAAACTTCCACATGTGGTAATTAAGTTACAGGAATGATCACTCCTTTTTTTGTGATCAACTTTTTTATCAGCACCATTTATACCATTCAGACATGTAAAATAAGAGTCTGCAACATACATCAGACAGATATTATCAAATGGCGAAGAATGATCATTTCTTGAATTCGAAATGTCACTATACATCAACAATGTTTTTCTTTTTGAAAGATTTTCCCAAACAAAGACCTGAAAATCCTCAGGGACTGTGTGTCTATCAGAGACAAGCTGCTTCAGAAGAAATATGAGGAACATAAGGTACACAAGACAGTATCTTGAGGGCAAGACTGTTTGGATAGCCTTGTCTGTTTAGTTATGGAGGCTGATGTAATTTTGGTGCAATCACATTATTCTTTGTGTGGCCTTTCAGAGCCAAGTGCAATGACGGCATCTTTGACTAACTGGTTAAAACCATCTTTGTCGCCCCCTGCAGACCAACTACAGTGATAACATCCAGGGGGATTTGCTAGATGCCTTGCTGCGGGCCAAGCGCAGCGCGGAGAACAACAACACAAGCACCCAGGATGTGGGCCTGACCGATGACCACGTCCTCATGACCGTTGGCGATATTTTTGGGGCAGGGGTGGAGACAACCACGACTGTTCTGAAATGGACAATCGCATATCTAATACATCATCCACAGGTAGGGAGGAACTGGTATTCAAGTCTGACAGGTCAACAGAAATGGTTCTGACTGTGTATTAAATTAATTTAGATAAAGATAATAATAACAATAATAATAATAATAATAATAATGAAACTCCATTAATATACCATAACCACTATTGGACTTAACTATTTAATTGAACCTTTGACCTTAAATTCATTATTATTATGTCCAGTGTTGAACTGGAAACAAGAACTTACGAGTGAAATGACCAGTTTTTTAATGCTACTGCTTGTGTTCAGGTGCAGACCAAGATTCAGGCCGAACTGGACAGAAAGATTGGAAGGGACCGGCACCCTCAGCTCAGTGACCGGGGCAACCTCCCCTACCTGGAGGCCACCATCAGAGAGGTGCTCCGCATCCGGCCCGTCTCCCCCCTACTCATTCCCCACGTAGCCACAACTGATGCCAGGTACGCGCACCCTCTCCACCTCCCTTTAATGACAAAGGAAGTCTGACCAACATCCTTTTTGCAGTTACGACTAAATTAAATGAGGTAACTGGGACAGCACTGAATGTGTGTGATTTCTTGCCATCTCAGTTTTACTATTCTGTAAGCACCACATAGACATTTATATTCCTACATGGAGGTGACTGGTTTTTGTAAAATGTAGGTGATTAACACAGTATGATTCAGTATTCAGTGTATAATTTAGCAAATATCAGTTACACATGGCCATTTATGAGGAAGAGAGAATTTTTTCTTGGCCTGAGGTGATTCCTAATGTGTGATTTCCTGTCCTTTCCAGTATTGGGGATTACAATGTTAAAAGAGGAACTCGAGTTATTGTCAACCTCTGGTCTCTGCACCACGACCAAAAAGAATGGAAAAACCCAGACCTCTTTGACCCTGGTGAGAACAGACACAGTAAAAACAAACACAAATGCGCTCCTACAAAACAACAAAATCCATAAAAGGGTATCATGCTTCAAATATTGAGATAGGCTAAACAAAGTGCCATCTTGTGACCTCTCTCTCACTCACCCCACCCCACCCCACCCCCTGTGCTTCGCCTCAGGCCGGTTCCTGGACAAGGAGGGCGGCGGTCTGTGCTGTCCGTCAGCCAGCTACCTGCCGTTTGGCGCCGGGGTGCGGGTGTGCCTGGGGGAGGCCCTGGCCAAGATGGAGCTCTTCCTCTTCCTGTCGTGGATCCTGCAGCGCTTCAGCCTGGAGGTGCCTGCCGGACACCCGCTGCCTTCGCTAGAGGGCAAATTCGGCGTGGTCCTGCAGCCACAGAAATACAACGTCCTCGCACGCCTCAGGGAGGGCTGGGAGAAAGGCCAAGCCCTTTCCACGGAGTAGAGCTGCCGGCCAGATTAAGATGGCCAAGTCAAAAAAGAGGGGAAAAAAGAAAAAAAAAATCCTTCACATTATTGTGTTCCCATAGAGCTGATTTTTAAAATACTGTAGTCTCATTCTGTGCTGAACATGTTTTGTCATGCTTTGTCTTGATCTGTGCATGTTGCTGATACTAGTGTCTTGTTTTATAAGTAATATAATAAATGACATTAAAAGCAAAGACCTTGGTATGACCTGCCGTTTTCTTCAGGGAAACATGCTAGGAAGAATGTGTTTCATTGCTGACTGTCAAGAGAGTCTCACCTGCATGTAAGAAGGAGAAAGTGTGACTTCATACAGGTCCAACCAGTCATTCAGGCACATATACAATCATTTCTGCAATGTCAATAAAACAAGATACAGGTGGGTTTTTTTTACTTTACAAATGTTCTTTATTTACACGTAATAGTCTTTAGTATTCACTCATTTGGCTGACTTAAACCAAGACAGAAAAGGCTATGGTTTCTAAAACAGATATAGTACCTGGACTCATATGGAAAGCTATGGCTCCCGCTGCCTTTATGTCATATCAGACATCGCAAACAAACCCACTATGTTGCTTAAGAAGTTGCAGTTAAAACAGTGCAATGACACCTTATTCAGGCAAAAGAAACAATAGAAAACAAACAAAACATTTTTATAAGAGTCCATTTGACTTCTTTCCAAAACATTCTTATTTGGTCGCAAGACATGAAAGCTGATGAGGATATCTAGTAACAACTGGGAAGAGCACCGTGGATTGGACAGCTGGCTTGTTTATTCATTCATTCACTCACCATAACTGTATGACAGAAAATTCCATTAGGGTTAAAACACGAAAGCAAAGATGGAAAAAAGGCTGTTAGTCAAACCCCCGAGGTGGCTAGCCAACATGTGTTTATAAATCTTATGCAGGGTAGATTGTTTGTAGAACCAGTGTGTCAGCCCCAAGAACCTGAGGAACTACACTGTCTGAGGGCTATTATTTTCCTTAGAGGGTTGGCCTCTGTTTGCATGCAGGCACCCCACCTAGTACTATCTTCAGGGCTGATGGCCAATCAGTGGCCTCTGAACTGTGGCGGATCTAAATGTCCTCTGTAACGGCCTGCCACTCAGGTACTCCACATGACGGCTCAGATACACAATCCCCACAGAGAAGTAGAGTCCATTTGGACAGGGGAGACAGTCTATAGCCAACAAGCCAATGTATTGAAACTCACACACACACACACACACATCCAAAGCTTTCCTTGTTCGACCGACCACACACACACACACACATTTCTTCGTCCACCGGCAGACACAACACACACACACAAATACAAACACAAATATATATTCTTCCCACAGGGATTTTACTGTGGTATCTTAGTCTAGTCTACCAATAATACCAAAATCAGCCAACTACAGGAGCTCCATGCTGTAAACTGTAGACACAGTTTTCAATGCCCAACATACCACAATATGTCTGCATGCTCTAGATCTGATGGGAGATTAAGAAAGAAATCTACTGATAAGACTACTCAGAGAACTACACAATCTACCGCTTGTGACTGCTAGTGGTATTAACATTCCCTTATAGTGCTATCACATTAAATCCTTCCACTCTAAGACCAAATAGTACACCATCAGCTGGACAAGCCACATTGTAAGGACACAAATAGCTGTTCCAAACTTTTTTGAAGGGCTTGTCTATCAAAAACTACTACAACCGGTCAGACCAGACACCCTAGAACAGGACAAAACAGAGACGGTTAAAAAAAGCATTTAATCTCTTTCATACTGGCCTTGGCTTTGACTCGCTGTCTTGAGGCTCCCACACATTTGATAAGGCAACTGATGGGAACGATACAATGACGGCGACAACCAAAACCAAAATAAAAAAGGCACCATATTAGTTAAGTGTGCTTTCTGAAGTCATAACATGCTAATGCAAGGTTCTACGACTTTCGCAGCACAGAAAGACTTAAGAAGACTGCGAATAGGGGAAAGATCCTATTCGTTTTCTTTAACAGCTAAACAAGATATGATGTGTGATTACAGTAGGCGACATGGGTAGGCACTGCTTATGAGAGGGGCACAACTCCAGTCAGCCACCTTTGGGTTAAACTGTCCATCAAACGGACGCTGAGCGAAAAGTCTGACTGAAGACCATACACACGCACACAGACAGACACACACACAGGAAACATGTGCTTGAATGTTAGTCCGACTCAATCAATCATGACATTCACTTATGTTCCACAAAGTTCAGTGGCTTTCATTTTCAATCTTGAATTTTGAGGCCTTAAATGCTTCTGTAGAAAGGCATGACAACAAACTTGTCATTTCAGGAGAGACAAACCAGGTCTTCACGCGTTTCAGGTTTTTGACCTTTTCCTGTTGTGATTTGACTTAAAGGAGTTTCCCTTTTTTACAGTTCTTCCGTATTCATTTGCCAGGTTTGTTCTCATTTTTGGCCCTTTCTCAGATTGACCTAACCTGCGATAAGGGTTGGGCTCTGCAAAACAAAACATACTGCTGTGCACATATGCTTGAGAGCATTTGAGAGCTGTTCATGGAAATTCTAAATTCATGAGAATACACAAAACAATTAAGGGCTCTTGTACCTCTGAATTAGACACAAATACATCTATGAGCTTCTTACAGTGTGACATAGGCTATACAAACACCGCTAAATGTACCAATACAATATGATTCCCCTAAGCACTATATACCTCTTACTGAGGAGGTAGGGATGTCTGTTAGGATACAGGCTACTATTGAATGTGGCTACACAGGGTACTGTAAGTCTTAACTAATAAAGTTTGCCCTAAAGTCCCACTGGACAGCACATACAGGACTGGGCAGAGAGGCTGAGGCAATGCAGCCCTCTTTTGATATTTGCTTGCATTGCGTTATCCTGTCCCACACATGGGGATGAGGTGTTCTAATGACCAGCACTAAAGCTGACGAACCATGCTGCTGACCGGGAGCCCAGTTCTCTCCAGGGTTCGTCTCTGGACACACACAGACAGACAGACAGACACAGGCGGAACATGGTCCCCTCCACTATCCCACAAGGCACAGGTCTAGTCTTTCACTGACTATGGTACATACACGCACACTCACATCAGCACTGGTGGGTAGGGGGGGGGATGCCAATCAGTTCAGCAGAGGCAATTATTTGCCGGTTTCTCCCGCAACTCCATGACTTCACAAAACAGAAATTCACTAACATACCACTCACTCACACATACACACTCACAGACACATACTATGAAAGTACAGTGGGGGAGTAAAGGGATGTCGCCCAGACGGAGAGAGACTCTGGGTCTCGGCTAGCGCCGCTAACTGTAAGTGCTCAGCTCTGGCTCTCCGTGCTGCCCTGGCCGTGGGAGCCGTCCTGTTCGTTGATGGTGTGCAAGAGCAGACAGACGGGGGAGCGTGGCAGCGACGCCTGGCTGATCCCCTGCTCCGGCTGCTGCTGATGAGGATGACGATGGTGTTGGTGAGGAGGATTATGATGATGATGATGATGATGATGATTATGATGATGGACCTGTTCCAGGCCGTCGGAGTGTCCAAGCTCCTCGTCCGCTGGCCCCATGGGGTCCTGGCGCTGCCCGTGGTGGACCACGCCACCAGGAGGGTGGCAACTGTCGCAGAAATCGCGTGGGTGTAGAGCTTCCTCTTCCTCCTCTGCGTCTATCAGTCTCTCTAGCTCCTTCATGTGCTCTTCATCATCATTGTCATCGTCCTCCTCCTCGTCCTCCTCCACGCCTCGGCTGCACACGCACACCTCGATGCCCGAATCGCCCGTGAAGCGCCGGTGGCGCCCAGGTGTGCGGTCCTTGTCGTCGAGGGGTGAGGGGCAGCCCAAGGGCTCGCCGCCCGGCTCCTTGCAACAGTCTCTGGCCTTGCTGCCCCGCGCCGGAGGGGCCTCCCCAGCCAGTAGCGACACCTGCAGCGAAGGATGCTGCTGCCGGCCCTCAGACAAGGGGGCCCCCGGGAGCGCCTTGCCGTCGTCCACCACCCCGCGGGGGCCAGAGAGGCTGGACACGGGCAGGTGGAGCTGTTGCTGCTGCTCGGGGCTGGGTGTGGAGGTGGCCGATGGAGCCCCAGGCCCCGAGAGGCTGACTGGGCCCTGAGGACAGTGGGATTCAGGTTGGTCAGTTTGTGTGGGGCTGCCGCCCACCTCCGTCACCACCGTTTGGGCCGGACTGTAGGGGGGTGGGGGTGTCGGTGGCCTGTTGACCACCTCTTCATATGCAGGCAGCAGGTAACTGGGTAGGAACCCTGGAAAAACACAGAGGAGAAATATGAGAGGGATATAAGAAGGTGATGAAACAAAGGGGACACGTTTTGAGCCATGCTGCCACTCCCGGCAATGTTTCTGGCACATGTTGTGTTTCGTTCATGTACTTTCATGCAACCATTGACACTAGCCAATAACTTTTTTTATCTGGTGACCTTTAATCGTGAGTGGGGACATTTTCACAAGCATGCATATCGAGTATTACGAACTGGGCATGTGTTTGCCTGGCAAAGCACAACAAGTTGCCCCTAGAAAGAAAGAAAGAAAGAAAGAAAGAAAGAAAGAAAGAAAGAAAGAAAGAAAGAAAGGGTGTGTGGAGCCTTACTGAGGTAAAAGGGCAGTGATGTGTAGTTGTGGGCCTCGCGGTAGGCGATGAGGTTGATTTCGTGCTGCCGCTGCTGCTGCTGGAGCCGGTGTTTGGTGCGGCGGTGGTGACACACACAGCAGCAGATGAGGATGATGATGATGGTCCACACCAACCAGAACCCTGAGGAGGAGCGCAAAATGTCACGGCAACCAGTCACAACAACAAAACTCTCCATCAATCAACCTCCCCATGTTGGCAGAAATGGAAATGGGGGCTATGTGCCCCTGGGCATTTGTACCCTTTCCCCTCCATCTAGGCTTTTTTGGGCAGTGTATCATTTTTGTAGAACAAAGACATACTAATAAAAGAGTGCCTGCTAAATGTTGTGGTGACACTGTTTGAGGACCACTGTGTGAGGGGAGGAAAATACAATGCTGTCTTCAGTGAGTAGCTTCCACTGATCAAATCTAGGCTACATCTAAGGCTGACAATCTAATCTGCAGTGAGACTCCGTGTCAGTGAGAAAAGGTTAATTCAGCTAATCAGTCATCTGAGGCCAGAGAAAAGTTAGAGATGACGGAACACAATTAAGTGTTCAGGGTTGGAATGCACACCTGCTGCCAACACAATGGCCCTTCGTGGATAATTCACCCACCAGTGCCAAAATCTCTTCATCAACAAGACCCTGAAATCTCAACCTGAGCGTTGGGACTAGTACACGCGACAGGCACGGCTGCAAAACACTACACATAAACTCAGACTGAAAAAGAGTCATTCATCTCCAGCAAGCAGAATTACTGGGCATGTCCTACTGCTCACCTTAATGCTTGAGCATTTGGCGCATGTTTGAATGAGACGTTGATGCATTATTTTTCCGCACTTAGCAGTGGCACTGGGGAGGTGTGCTTGAGAGTGTGCAGGGAGCCCACAAGGTCACAAGGTCACCTCTATACGAGTACCCAAATGAGCTTACCTTGGACAGACACTTAACCTTTTCTGACTATCTACAAATATGCTCACGATTAAACGCCCATCAAAAGTTACATCAGTCATGCAACTGCTTTTTTTATGCACTATCCTAATTACCGGTATACAGTTTTGTGAAAAGAAAATTGTGTTACACAACTTGACACTTTACAAGCTGGTTACCCTTAACAGGCAGGCAGCACATGTCCAGGCAGTAGAATACGGACTCCATCTGGGGGGATGGACTGGGGTGGGGGTGAGAGGCTGGGGGGCCTTTTATTGGCCTTTGGGCTGCATGGAACCCTCAGGACGCCTGTGAGGGTCTGCATGCTAAATATACCTAATTACTTTTGATTAATTGATGTGGAATAAGTCTAAATCGGTCTGGAATGCCCTCTCTAGGCAGCTGCATGAGGCTACATGGGCCTGGCTGGCGCTTATCAGGGTCCTCAATTAGCCCTGTGTGGACAGTCCTGCACCAAGGACACATTCCACTGGCAAAGTGGTTGGCATTTTTGCACTGGGAGGGGTTGTTGGAAAGCGCAGCTGACTGGGCCTAAGCCAAACAGCGGGTTCAGCGCGGCGTGGAAAGGCTTCTGCTCCACCCAAACAGACCCATCTAGCTGCTTGGAGGGGGGCAACGAGTGGCAATTTCCTCGTCTGTTTCAATTCCAGACGCTCAGGCACGCTCGGACAAACAGCAGCACGCACGGGGGGGACCGAGCGCCCAGCGGGTCATGGAAAACAGCTGTGGAGAGGTCGGACCATCAAGTGAGAACGAAGCGGGATGGCGAAACTTCATCCTTAGATAATGCCGTAGCGTAGCCAACCTTGGAGGGAAGAAGAAAGCAACACACCAGTGAAACGAGATGCAGAAATAAAGAAAAGAAGCCAAACAGGAAGTGAGAGAGAGGGAGAGAGAAGAGAGAGAGAGAGAGAGAGAGAGAGGAGGGAAAGGTTTGCCTTCCCAAATGAAGAAACCCAAGGCAGCTGTTTACAGGAGCGGAGGTGATCGGGTTACGCTGGCAGCGGTGTCTGTCTGTGGGGTGTTATGCGCTGGCCCGATATGAAAAGGGGCCGCGAGAGCAGAGGCCTTGACTCAGCAGCTAACGTGCCACAGCGCGGGCCAGCCGCCCTGAGAGCTGGGCTCGCCCTGGGCCCGGGCCCACGTTATTAAAATAGACAGAGCGCCCGGAGAGAGCGGATGTAACCCGAGCACAACGTCTCCGTCAGGAGGGAGCACCAGCGCAACTTTCCCAACAAGACGCTTGTTTTGTCCAGGGCATGTTTCCCACCCTGGGGTGACCGGTCGCTGACCATCTTCAGGACAGCAAATGGAAAATGTCAGCAGAATCCAAACGTCTAGTGAAATATCAGGACCTTATCAACTTAGCCTGCTTAGTTTGCTCTTTGGTCTAAACCTGATATGAAATAGAAGTGCTAGGCAGATAATATAAAAATGATGACATTTAAGACATAATTACTGTGACCTCATCCACCATTGTGTAATAATATTTTCATGATTCACAACAATAACATTGATAATATATTGCTAAATGTGATAATAATTATATAAACAGAAGTCTTACATTTAAGTAGGACGACTATCGTGGCTGGCCAAGATCTGACGTGTTACCTAACTCCCCTTCAGTGGGACCCAGAAAAAGCAGCAGAGCCTGCTTTATGTAAGCGCTCAGGTTCTCATGGTGTTAAACCAGAGGGGAAGAAAACAAAGCAGAACACAGAGGTGTTTTCATCTCCCACTACAGGGGTGTGGAGGCACTCAAAGGCAGGAGACACAGAGAGAGAGAGAGAAAGAACCAGAAAAACACTTTTCATCCCACCCTGGAACCATCCAATGAGAAGGCAGGGCTTTGGGGATGTATGCAATGTCGGTCCAATGGGAGAGCAAGGTCTTCCCTCCTGTTAAGAGGTGTTCTAAGCAAACCAGATGTGTTTTTCACTTGTCAGAGCATCCAGTATGAAATACAGCTACACTGTTATCTTCTCATGTGCACCTGACCTGACCATGGATTTGATGAGATGCAACACAGACTAAACACACCAAGACAGTGTTGGCGTCAACTGCCTTGTTTAAATATAGAGTTGTCACTGCTCACTATGGTGTGACTGAACTGACATCACAGCATGACATCAGCAAAAACGTGCGCAAATTTGTTGATAACCAGTTAATAGCTTTAACCTTTATGCAACATAATCATCGTGGGTGGGAGGGTTAGAATGGAGGTTCTAGAATGGTTCTTAAAGAATGAGAGCCAGTGATGTCACTAGACAGCTTTACAGCAGACAAACTTGTTTAGTAGATTAAATCAAATATAAACACAACTGCACGGATTCCACAAACAATCAAAAACAACATGCTTTATACAACCACTTAGTAAGAGTGTACTGTAGAAAAGGACATTTTCACATTGGCTTGCCACTTTTAATGTGTGGAAAAGCACTGTCGCTGAGATTTTGGTTGAGAAAAGGTGACAACTAAACCAGAAAGAAAGGAATGCAGCCAACAATTATGTGGGGGGTGGCATCCACGCAATCTCTCTACCCGTCTCTGTCTTTCTGACATCTCTCCTGGTGGTGATATTTTTAACGTGCGTTACATAACAGCATATGCATGTAGCCTAGATGATACTATGTCAACCCATAAGGTCCAACGCGATCAGCTGGGCATTTAGTCAAGCTCCTTTTCTGTGCTGCAGTGGAGTTGTGGGATAGGGGTGGTTAAAAAGAGCCTCATCCCAAACATGCTCTCTGTGTTCACTACAAGCTGGCCTGGCGCACAGAGACTGGAGACTGGATGCGAGGGTGGAGAGGGCAGGTGGAGGGAAGGCTGTACTACTTACACCACAGCTCGTAGTAATGGCTGCAACACTGGGACTCGCAGCAGTAGCCCGATTCACAGACGTAGCTCTGGTTCTTTGGCCCGTGGCATAACAGCTTGCTCTGTAACACACAAACAAACAACATTGGTGTATTGCTTTCAGTAATGATGAACCACAGCTGTATTTGTGCACTACACACAACACTTGCCACCAGCAGAAACATAAAGATGACAGTTTGAAGATGAAGAGAAACACCAAAAAAAAAAAAAAAAACTATGAAACCCCAGGATTTCAAAGAGGTCCACTTATTAATAAGTATCTGACAGGAAAACAAAAACAATATAACATGTCCACCCAAAAGTTAGCCTATTACCTGTCTAATCCAGATTAAAAAAGCCATGATGGTCAACCAATCCAAATGAACGAGCACAAATGTTGTCGCTCTCGGTCTTTCTCTCTTTCAGGTGCGAGGGGGGGGGGGGATCTCAAGCAAACACCGCAAAAAGCATCACGGCTAGCAGGAGAGAGACACAGTGTCCAGAGCTGTGCTGTGGAATCCCCCAGTGATAGCCATGAGTGGCATGGCACAGTCAGTGATCAGGAGTGTTTGTGTCTGTGAAATGGTCCAACGGGTGGCTGGGGGTCTGGATTTAAACACAGCTCAGCCCCCCCCCCCCACTTCTCTCACACACACACACACACAGACAGTTTTAAGAGCCGCATGGTGCAGTGCCAGGGAATGCGGTTAAACAGCCCAACGTTCCATAGGCAAGAGCTGGACCCAGCCTACCTCTCTCTATTACACACATACCCAGGCCCTCGACTGATATGCATGCACTGGACACAACTTGACCGACAATTGGTAGGGTAAATGTTTACAGCATGAAGTACTCACAGCGGACTGTTCTGAGGGGGCCAGGACACCGCATGATTGTTCTGTCTAGTGCCCACTCGAGATGAAACTGCAATAGCATTGCCTTGAGGTGTAGCCATTACAAACGACACAGGGAGTAGCCCACTGAAATCATGAAATATTGATTTTGTGGAAAGAATTTGATGTCTCCGTTATGTTTTAATATAGTTATTTTCATTAGGCTATTGATTGAATTGACATTGTCGTTTATTATTGCTTTTCTCATTAATGTAGTACTACCAACTTTTAAATTGTTTACTTTTAAATGTAACTATTGTATTGTTGTTATTTGTATGCCGCTTTGGACAAAAGCGTGTGCTAAATACCAATACCATAGCCATTCAGGTCAAATAACAAGTTCCTAATGAAAAGATGGGTTGGTCTCTCAAAAAGAGCTCCATGAACAAAACTAGGTGCAGCTAGGGGTGTAAAAGTACAGGTATTCGTACCGAACCGTTTAGGTACAGGTTTAGGTCTAAGTCTAGGCAGTCTTTAACAGTAATCAGCAGTAGGCATCTTTGCTGGTGGACCATGTTTTAAATTTAGGTTCCGACACAAACATATTAAGTAGTGCACCATATGTCAGTTTAATCAATAAAACGTAAAAAAAACGTGAGGGTTAGCTTGACATAAGGAATTGTGTGTTTGTGTGTTAGCTGGACGTGAGGGATACCTCATTGTGGACTCCCCTCATGCAAGTGTGTGTGTGTGTGTGTGTGTGTGTGTGTGTGTGTGTGTGTTAGCTGGACGTGAGGGACAACTCATTGTGGACACCTTGTCAAATTGCTATTCCTGTTGCACATCAGCAATATTGTCAGTGAATATTGGGTTAGCGTACAGGCTTACTGTACCGAAAATGAACCGAACAGTGTCTTCAAAACAGAGGCACACACCGTTACACCCCTAAGTGCAGCCTAATGTGGAAATCCTTAACAAATCAGCTTAATTATTATTACTCTTATTGTATTACTAGTATTGTTACTGATCACAAATAATTGGGCATGCAACCACTCAAGTACAAATCATCTGTTCATTGTGACTAATCCTCTGGGACCATGCACTAAACTTCTCCTAAGTGACTTGCAATATCTCTTGGAGTATTTCTCCAGGACACATATTACCAACAAAACAAACACTTCATGTGGCTTTGTAAGCACAACCCACTCATTTAAACTACAAGCACAGAGCTCCGACCTACTTCCTCAAAATAAGAAAGAGGAGAATGGAAATTCTCGTCCTATGGAAACGAGTTTGGCCAGCCATCAGCCACTTACAGCACAGAGCCTGTGTTTATGTAAGAGCGCACCAATGAATAAACGCCTTTTTCTCCTTCTTTTTTTTTAAAGAACAGCCTACACGAAAGAAGAATAGGGCCACACAACAACCAAATCAGCGTGTGATTTGAATTCGTTTTCCATGGTGCAAGAACCAGTAACAGTAACCTACTTTGGAAAAACTATTCAAATGCAGTGGCCTAGATACACAGAGGCAAGGGAAAATACACACTTTCAAAACAGATCCACTGCAGTGCTGGCTAAATTCTAGACACCTAAAGCGCTTCATTCTTTTCATCTAGGCTATTTAATTGTGAATCACAAAATAACCTACATTCCAGCCTAGGGCTACACAATTAAAAGATTTTTAATCGAGACGAAATCTCAATTCCAACTAATGCAATTAATCGTGCCACTCACAACTCTGTGCCAATGGTTAATCTTGTCATTTTATCTATGATTTTTATATTCATGACATCCTCCTTGTGTGACAGAAAGTGAAGCTCACAGAAGTGCTGTGCTTTGCATGCACTAGGTATGCTCACCAATCAGAAGTGGCCCAACCTAAAGCGAAATTTGGAATACTAAACTGGAGCTTTACTTAAAAAAACAAACAAATAAATAAAAATCAGACTATATTGCAAATCACAAAATCTGTCAAAAGTAGGTATTTTCTCCAAATCGTGCATCCCTAGCCTTAAATCTAATCCCATCGGCTATCCATGTAGGCCAATGCCAAGTGATGTTCACTTAACAAATACATACGATCTGACGGTTACAAATTACAGCTGATGTACAGACACACTGGACAAACTGATTTAAGTGAGAAATGCATTCATTCATTTCATTTAAACACAAACACACAGTACAGCTGTTACTCATTACAACAGTAATGGGCAGTGGCACGGATGTTAGACCCTTCACTTTAATTGGGCCAACTCTTTGTTATGTTATACAGATGCCTTTATCAAAAGCACCTTGATGTGCTGGGAAAGTAAGTGTACACTGTATCACTGAACCCTCCGACCTTGACGATGGCAGTGGCAGTGTGGTGCCAGGAAAAGGGAACCGTCTACTGGATAGATAGATAGATACTTTATTGATACCCAGGGGAAATTCAAGATTCAAGGATAGGGAGAAGCAATGTAAACCTAATTTCTTACAGGAACCGTCTACATGAGCCTCCATCACACACTGAGTGGCAGGGTTTCTGCTGGTTTCAACTAGTCAAATTTAAGACTTAGCCTAAATGAAGTAGGAAAAAGAAAGTCCTAGAATTACTTTCAAAGTAGAATTCTAGTCAGATTTTTATTGCAGCGTACTAATACCTGGATTCTTAAGAAAGAACAACACACAGAACCAACTACGGAAGAAGCGGTAAATGAACGCTCATTTAGACCTAAGAATAACCTAGTATGCAATACTAGTATGGACATATTTAAGACTTTTGAAGACCCTGTGGAAACCAAACTGGTGACAAATTGTCTATCATGTTATACATGAGATTCAGAATGTATCTGTTTTCAATCTTTAATCTCCAACTTTTCCCCAGTACACATTGACAGACCAAACTGGTCCTATAGTTTCTAGCCAGAGAGAAAGGAATCAGCAACACGGAGGTGATAGGCTCCTTTCTGTGGGGATCGTGATAGACAATATGAAGTGGGCTATAGACCTACGTTCCCCAAACAATGAGTGTGAAGCCTTTGATTACACGCCTGCACTCCATGAAAATACAAAACATAAACTGCCACATAGACCCTTTAAACAATAAAAACAAAAACAATGCTTGAACGTTCTATCTGGTTCCCAGTCTACTTCCTCTGCTTTAAGATAACATATGGAATGTTAAAACGGAAGCCTTGTGGAGCCAACTATGATGCTGATAATGGAACTCTCTTGAAAGGGTCTATAGTATGTTAAACATACAGTACATTATGGCAGAGAGCAAAACTAATAAACAAAGTTATTGCCTCAAGCCTTGGCTTATTAACAATATAAAAGAGCACATTTACATTTAACTTAAAGCAACACCAAAGAACTTTTCCTCTGTCGCATGCACTATTTCTTTATCCAGAACCAGCTTTGCAAATAACAACGTCCACAGACAAGGTAGAATATGTTGCATGATTTTATGAAAGTACGATGTATTGCGACATCAGATGCAAGTCAAATTTGAAGTTTCTCATGTCTCATTCCATCGAACTACAGAACCGCTACCCGATCCGGCAAACTTACATAGTGCGGTTATAGCCGATACAGGGCTGCGAAGCGAATGCAGAAAGTGCCGTTCACCCTGTTACGAGTTGATGAACCACTGAAACGATTTTGGAAACATTATTTTAAGGTACAAAAAACTCTTTGGTGTTGCTTTAATCTACTAACAGGATAATATAACCATAATGTATACGCCATGTCTCCCAACTCCTGAGGAAAAGAAAATACTATACAACAACTACATACAGTCACTGAGACTGTAAGACCCAGCTGAGTCCTTGAGTGGTGACTAATCAGGTGTGCAGATGTGGTGGTATCAGTACTGATAACCCCAGCACTGTTTCTGGTTACAGCCGTTTATGATTACTATAAACAGTCAAACAGGCAGTCCTAAAGGCTGGCTATGTTGTTTTTTGGTCTGTCAGTGTTGGAACACCTATTCAAAAATAAGTGAGACATATGTGTCTTTGCATTTTAATCCTCAAGACCACTCAAGCAGACAACTTTGGCCCTTGAGGCTATATCTGAAACAGTGTAAAACCCAGTAAGCCATCATAAACACTCATAACTCCAAATGAGATTATTTCTAGCAATAAACTCTAGCCTGTTTCACAACAGTCTAATATGACTGTGAGGTATACTGTTGGTCTACTCTGATGTGTGGTCAATATACCAAGGGGTAGCCTAATGTGTGATGATGTGGAAACAGTTTATTTTATGGACCCTTTCAAGAGAGTTCCATTATCAGCATCCTAGTTGGCCCCACAAGACTTCCTTTTTAACATTCCATATGTTATCTTAATGCAGAGGAAGTAGATTGGGGCCCAAATAGAACGTTCAAGCATTGTTTTTGTTTTTATTGTTGAAAGGGTCCATAGCAAACAAACATGAGACAATCTACACCCAACAAGTATCCTTTCTCTTTTCAACGCTAACTGAGCCTGTTGACAAGAGCTGTAGGATAATTAAACATAACTGGGGACCCAGGTGCATCACTTTATCTGTCAAGCTCACATTCCTGTCTAGCTTATGTAAGAAAAGTCAACAATTTAACAACCATTCTCTTTCTTTAACGATTCTGCACTGTGTATACGTGATATAATGGTGACCTTATAACTAGCCTTCAGTCCATAATAAACGTTTCGACGTTTTTCATTCAGACTTGACTTTCTGTAGCATGATTTAGTCAATGAGATCAAGTTGGGCCTATTGCCGTACAGTGCGTACGGTGAAGGACAATTCAATGAAGGATAATCATGTAACCAAATTCTAGAATCTCACAGAGGGGGCTTTTATCAAGCTAACGTTACACTGACGTTAACGATACCTAACGTTAACTATGTTAGCGATATAACGTTAACCGGTATGGCTTGCAGGACTAAGGGCCTTTAAGCTCTTTTAGCTGAAGTTGCCAACACGTTGTTTGGAGAGGTCGGCAATAAAGAGAACAGTTTGCAGCGCATATCCTTAAAATAGTATGAACGCTAAGTTAATGCTTTTCATTATAACACAGCTAGTAGCTAATACACAAATAGCTAATGTGAGCCATTTCTTGTGCGCAAGTGCCCCATTCGTATCCAGCAAACAGTAGTGAAGTTTAGCTAAGCTAGCTAGCCAGCTAAGTTATCTTTATTTCCACTTTACAGCAGTTTGTCAGGATAATACATTTCAGACAACGTTAACACAAAATGTAAACAACTAGCTTCACTGTGCCTTGCCTGTCCTTAGACCGATGAGTAGTTGTAGCCGGCGAAAATAAGAGAAGCGACTTTGTCTTCATTAGTAAACAACAACAAAGTAGGCAGGCTATCATCATCATTAGCTATCACAACTTAGGTTACCTCTGTGATTGTTCCTTGTGTTGTCGCCGAGTGGACTGGTCCAGCGAAGTTCAAAAGAAACAATCCCATTTTGAGCAAAGTCTAATTGGCTTTCCAAATGCCAAACTTTGTTTTCACTATCGGCACATGAACATGTACCTCCCTACATAGTAATGTTCATAAATCCTTCGTTCTTTCTTCAACTCTAGCTACAACTCCGAAAGTTAGCATAGATCCCGCCTCCTACCACTGTAATTGGATAGTTCAAGGGGATACTTCCTGGTGTCGGCATTAATCTGCGCGCCTATTGGATATTTTGCCTATCAATTAAAAAACGACCCAGCTGTTATTGTTTAAAGGTGTGACTTCAAGAAATAGATTTGGGTGCTGTGAAGTCAGGTGACGCTATTGAAATTGCAATTTTTGTTATCACAAAATTAACAGCAGATTAACAGGCCAGCCATTGCCACTAATGGTTTTGGGAAACACACACCAGGTTTGTCACTGAACCACTAGGCTACTTGGAAAACCCCACTGGTCTCTCGCCAATACAAACCAACACGTATGGCCTTATTTTATTACCTGTGTGGGCTTAACTTCAAAGTGAGGTATAGGCCTACATATGTTAATGCACAATATATAACAGGCTATGCCATCAAGAATGTAGACCTACTGTAGGCTACATTGACTGGTCAAAAAAGTTGCACACTGATTTTTTTATCGAACCACCTTTAGCTTTGATTACAGCTCCCAACCTATGCAACATCACATTTGTTTTCACCCAGAGTTCCCATTAATTGAGATCTTATATGGATGGCAGGACTTCCAATGGGTTTGGGTCTAATACGTTTAATGGCAGGACTCTTTGAAGTTCTTTTAAAGTTGATTGTATGCACATCCCACCTCACTGAGGCCAGGTGCACGACAAAAAAGTCTTATCAAGGAAAGGAGAGTAGTTGTCCTCACACTGCAATCTCCCAGAAGAACTAAATTTATTGAGTTAAAAACATAATGCACCAGGGGCCGTTATACCTGGTGTGTTATGTTTTTAACTCAATAAATTTAGTTCTTCTGGGAGATTGCAGTGTGCGGACAAGGACTCTTTGAAGGTGGAACTCTTTGTGTGGAAAATGATTAATCCTGAACCCTGAACCACTTTTCCGTCACTTTTGCCAGTTCAATTCTATCAGATGGGTTTACATCAGGGGTCTCCAACAAGTAGCAGTAGCTCCCCACCTGTTACTAAATTTCTCTCCAAAAGGTTGAGGAAGATGTTCATAAATCTGATAACCCAGTCACTTGGGAAACATGTTAAAAATTCTATGAAATCAAATTCAGTCTACAAAGAGAGAAGGTAAATGAGTTCTCGGCCAGGTCAATTTTGTCAAAGAAGCTCTAGAGGAAAAAAGGTTGGAGACCCCTTGGTTTACATGGACACTTTTTGTCTGATTAGAATTGGAATGATGGCTCAGTCGGATAAACACCTTGATTGGAATAAAACTGCCAATCCGAAAATAATAATCAGATTGAAAGGGGTGGTGTGTTCCGTTCTTACTCAAATTAAAGCCATACGGTCAATCGGGTTGCCTGTAGCTCCTCAAGGAAAAGCGAAGCAGATCCGATCAAAGATTCTCCAAGTACACATCTGCACACAGTCTCCAAGTACACACAATGTACGCATCTGATCGGAATAACGTGCCCCATGTAGGCTAGCCTAAACATATGACATGAAATGTTAATCTGGAATAGTTAGATCGGAATGACAACAAAAATTGTCCATGTAAACCCATCTATTGTCATCCTAAAATATGTTTGTGCCATCAGGGAAGAAACATGCATTGATGGGATCACAGGATTA
Organism: Alosa alosa; assembly: GCF_017589495.1. Taxonomy (NCBI): domain Eukaryota; kingdom Metazoa; phylum Chordata; class Actinopteri; order Clupeiformes; family Clupeidae; genus Alosa; species Alosa alosa. The sequence continues at coordinate 21,351,596 of NC_063206.1, read as the reverse complement.
TTCACTCAGGTAGGCCATATCTGATTTCATAGCCACATCAAGCTGCTGAACAAAGACCTGACCAACGGAGGTAACCCCAGAGCATAAAACTGCCTCCAGAGGCTTGTGCAATGAGCACTATGCATGATGGGTGCACATGAGCTTCATGTGCTTCCTTTCAAATCCTGGCATGCCCCTGTCTCTGAAATAGGGTAAATCTGGAGTTACCAGACTTGTACAACCCATTTACTTTGCTTAAGTCCAATCTTTATGCTCCCTATCAAATTAAAGCCTTCTTTCCAGTTAGCCTCACCAACAGCTTTCCTAGGGTCATGCAGCGGTGAAGTCCCTGTATACTGCATTGCATTGTGTGATGAAACATCTAGCATGCACCTGCTCCTTTTGAGGCAGTCTAAATAAGATCTGGAGTTCCTTATATTTTCCTCCCTTATGGACCAATTTCAGGATGACAATGGCAGGATTAGTCTGTGTCAGGAATCATTTTCATAGATTGGATACCACAGAGTCCTGTCTTAAACCCCACTGAAAGTGTGTGGGATATACTGAAGAGGAATTTATGCATAGGGTCAAATCTTGTCATTAATACTGCAACTCTTGGGGTAAGGTTGTCGAGACAATGCCACGGTGAACCCATGAATGTGCGCCTTTTTATTGGTTTGACAGTGTAATGTTCCAGGCTTGTATCAAAGGTTGTTGAAATATGAATGAACATTTTGCAAATGGATAATTAATTCAAAGTTTGAATATCATCTTAAAATCGTAAATAAGTTAGGCTATGGCCAAAAATGATACACAAAAGAGAATTCATTCTTTCTTTGTTGATCAGTTTTCTTTTTAACCTAGTCATTTTAGATTATTTTCCTTCCTACCTACCTGATTATATGCCTCCCTTTTCAATCTTCATATTATTTACAGGACAGTTGTGTAATCCCATGGTCTTGTTAAGGAAAGTAGTATTATTTTACTTTATAATCAACCTCTATAATCAACCTATTTTATTGACAACCTCAGACAATGGAGACTGAAGGTCTTATTTCCTTTGATAACCCTTATTGAGTCTAATGCCGCATTCCATTGAATGTTAGTAGTCGATAAATCCGAGTCCGTTCTTCCAACATCTGTTGCCTTCATTTTCTATAATTTCTTCAGCACACAGCAATTGAAGTCAAGTCAAAGTGTTTATTGTTATATGCACAGTTAAAAAACAGTTTCCTTGTATAACAAAATACTTCCTTGTCATGAGATGTAAATCAAATAAATATAATAAGAAAATATACAAATATATGGCATGCACAATATACAATGTGCCATATGTAATGTTCACATTCAGACAGTGGTGAGTGACAAAGCAAAAGGATAAGAATAAGCATCGAGTGAACAGTCTCTTGATTGAGTAGAGACGTGATCTTTTGTCAGCAGTGGTTGGACTTCGGATCTAAGGAATAAAAAAAAATCTACACATGAAGGCATCAACATGATCGTTGTGCAAGATAAAGGGAATGTGAAAATGGGAATGGGAATAATAGGAATGTAGGGTGGAGTATCTTTCATTGTACGTTCTAAACCAACACTGCATCCAGATGAATGAGGCCAGTGTGTGACATGTTGGGAAATTGGCACTGAATTGTGGGACATGGAAACTTGACCTATAATCTTCTCAGAGCTTTCAAAATTGCAATGGAAGGGGACACAGGGGGATTTAAGGGCAGGCAGGTCATTTCTGCCCCCACCCTCTGTCCCCAGAAGCCAATTGGGCCCCACCCCCAAGCAGGCAGACACCCCATAAATGTGTTTTTAAAGAGTTCACCTGTGCCGGGTTGAAACAATTTTGGAGTGCATAAGAAGTCTACACATTCCAAATGTTTTAGTTAGTACATAGAAAATAAAATAAAAGGCTACTTATTTTCATGATACATTTAATAAAGGACTTTGGCCCTCTCCTCACTTCCTAACCGTACCCTCTTGATAAGTGACATCCTAGGGATTGCTGAAGGTCGAATGTCAGATTATATGATTGTAAGATTGCTTTACAGTCGAATGTCAGTGCTCCGGAAAATATTGTTTAGACAGTTATTCAAAATTAAATCTCTCTCTCTCTCTCTACTCTCTCTGCGACATGGGTTGTCTGCTCCTGAGGTGAGGGCCCTTTGAACCTTTCAGCCAAGTTAAAAGGAACAAAAGCAAACAAATCACATTGTTCTTTCAGGAATTTTTCTTGTTCACTGCCTTTCATTTCTCCCTTTTTTAGGCACTTCTCTCATTCAGAACAGAGAAGTCAATGGTTCCTTACATCCCGGCTTGACAAGTTAGGAGGATACAGGCTAATCCCCTTAATCTGTCCTTTCTCCCGTGCTGAGCCAAAGGGGGAGAGGGACCCAGAGCAAGTAATCCTATAGAAAAAACAATAGGATTAGACCCAAACTCTTGGAGTGACAATCAGGTATCTACTGACTGATTTGCAAAGTAGGGTCGAGTTTCTTCAAATATGCTTTTTTGCCCCTCCCTCTCTCTCTCTCTCTCTCTCTCTCTCTCTCTCTCTCTCTCTCTCTCTCTCTCTCTCTCTCTCTCTCTCTTTCTCTCTCACTCCCTCTTTCTCTCTCACTCCCTCTTTTTCTTTCTCCCCCCCCTCTCTCTCTCCCACTCTCTACTTCTCCTTTGGGAAGGAGGGGCCTTTTATTAACTGCTGGTGGGGTTCTCTGAAGAGAGATGCTGGAGGTCTGCATGAAAGGCCCGTATTCTTCGGCTCCTGGGCCCTCGGATGACTGACAGCGCCTGGGTTTCTCCCAGGGTCCGAGCTGGGAGGTGGGGCTGCTTGGGGAGTTCTGGGCAGACCCCCTCTGCTCCCCCTCTTTTTGTGGGGCCCTTTCTGATTCAAACCGCGCCGCCGCGGAAGGGAGTCGGACGGACAGCGCACAGCGCCATGCCGCCAAGCGCTCCCCATTGTACCCCAAGCGTCGGGCCATAATAAAGGGAAAAGCCCTTCTGTCCTCTGGGAACTACACATAGGCTGGCGTCTATCACTCATGCATGGATTTAAAGCTATTAAGCTTCCAGAGCGGGAGAGGGGGTGGGGGAGTCGACAGCTCATCAAGTGCAGCATCATTGAAAGCCAAAGTATTTGTGGTAGATTTGTCTGTGGTAGTTTGATTAAAATGGATAAGTGCAAATATTGTATACTGTATGCCTGATTATTCCACTCATGCAAGCCATTAAGTTGCTAATGACAGAACACTTCTTTAAAACAAAACATATACTTTTTTTTTTTTTTTACAAACGTTTGGTTGGTGACAAAAATACCATGGTCAAAGGTCACAAGGTAGAATGTATTTAATTTGCTTTCAAGCCAATTTGCATTTTACCTGCCTTCCTGTAGATGGCAGTATTGGTGTAATCTTAAATTGACCTCACAACGCGATGCGAAGTGAAGCCTAGTCCTGGTTCTGTGATCAGCGCGGCTGTGGTGACACTCGATCCTTAACCACAGCTTAATGCAGCTCGGGAAAGGCCATGCTCGGTCGGAAACAAGGGTCACCTGCGCTGAGAAGGAAGTCCTTGATTCTATTCAAGTCCAGTGAACTTGGCCAAATAAAACACTGTCTGACTCTTAACTTAATCTCAGGTTACTTCACCCCCTCTCTGCAGATGCTGGCAGATGCAGCCCGTTACTAACAAACGAAGCAAATTCGCGCTAATTGATCTGCGAAGTTAGGTGATGTCAGTGATACAATATTTAATTCTTCTTACAGAAACAAATGATCTTATTGAGGGTAATGGATTATTGGATTGAAACCTAATATTGTTTTTTTATTTCAAGTCCCATATATCCACCTCCTCCCATCTCTAACTTACGGTAATATGTGTTCCAGTCATAGAACGCATAGCCTACAGGTGGGCGGCTGAGAAATTAGATTCCACCTCCCACCTGCTCTCTCATATGACATGGAGGATAGCCTACGGTTTTACCTGAGCGCAAGGCCTACTCAACTGTTGTTCTTCCCGCCTTTTAATCAACATTGCTATTTTATCTTGAGAATGGCAAATGACAGACAATTCCAGCCCATCATCAACCGCCAATCTATTTTCCCCCCAATCAATTCATTATCCTGATGACGCAAGGACCGTTACTGATGTTAACAGATGCTGGAATATAATTTTGCTGGGACAAGGCTGACAGGCTAAAATTGAACTGACCTGACCTGACTTATTTATTACACAATTTCCTTTTCTGAATTTTCTGAATCTACTGTAATTCAGTATGGAGAGGATGTATTGGCTGGCCCCGAACCCAAAGGCATCACACACGTCCAATCATGCAGAATTGCATGGGAAGACACAAAGGACGGAAGGAGCCTTACAGCTGCAGGGTGGCTGGGGAGGGGGTGGACGACGACTTTCTAGCACTAGGTTGGTCCAAGTTGATACAGAATGAATAGGCCTAAGACGGGAAAATCAGGTCGACAGTTTTGGACAAACCTAGCCAACATCTGTTCACCGTTCCATTTACAGAGAAAATGCATTATTCCAAATATAGTATTTGGAATAATTTGGAAAAATGCATTATTCCAAATATAGTATTTGGAATAATTCTCTTTCATCAATCCAATCCACACTTTAGTCTTTCCTTTCTCTTTGTAATACATGTAGGCCTACTTGCCTAGAAAAGGCTACCTCTGCTGCCTCTACCTGACTGTCCTTCCAGTCATGGTTGGTGCCAGATCATCCTGGACCAGCCTGCACCATTCATTTATTATGCCCTGGGCTGCTATGGACATGTTGTATGTCATGCTGTATAACCTATCCTTTCTATCTCTGATGTCTGGCAACTGAAACATGTCGTTTTCATTTGTATCTCCCTGTCCTATAGGTGGGTCCAGGGGCACTCCTGGGTGGTGGGGTGGTGGGGAGGGGAGTTAGGACGATTCTGAGGGCCCAGCACTGACAGGGGTCCCCCAGAGAGAGCCCCCAATAATACTATATATTATCAGGGGGCCCAGAATTATTGTCTGTCATAGGGCCCAGATGATCTAGCAGCACCCCTGTGGGTCACTACCTCCAATGTCAGTGGCAGTGGTAATTCTCCACCATTATAATAATGTATATGTATAAGACAATATGAGAAAGGGCTACTTAATATTGACATAGATGTAAAGCAGCTGGAAAACATAATCCCATTGCCTTATTTTGTCGCTTTCCCTCTTTCTTTAGACTACTGTGAGATGGTGCTGTCCACTGCTTCCTTTTAGTATAAGTATAAGTATATATACTCTTTTGATCCCGTGAGGGAAATTTGGTCTCTGCATTTATCCCAATCCATGAATTAGTGAAACTAACTCAGCACACACTAATCCCGGCGCAGTGAGCTGCCTGCAACAACAGCGGCGCTCGGGGAGCAGTGAGGGGTTAGGTGCCTTGCTCAAGGACACTTCATCCGTGCCTACTGGTCCGGGTTCAAACCGGCAACCCTCCGGTTACAAGTCCGAAGCGCTAACCAGTAGGCCACGGCTGCCCTTTTTGCCATTTCCGTCAAACAATCGCATCCAAAGTCCAATTACACACTGTCTGCTACAATGCATCACACATGCATTTGGATTGCCATCCTGACTACCCATTTCTCTGCTAGGGCGTTGTATGATCATTATGTGATGTGTTATTAATGTGTTGTATGACCATTACATTTCCACACTGGCATTATGCAAACATACTACACTCTCATTATCCATCCACCTCAATTTCTATCTGTCTATCTGTGTGGCTGCACGCAGACAGGTCTCTGGGCTACGTTCTTCCTTTGCCACCATCACTTTATTGCTTTCTTTAGGTGGTTTAGTCTCTGGGCTAGTCAATGATGAAATATTAAGTATATAACATATACATCTGTTACTGATTTATTTGTTTTGGTTAAATCACAAACATTTTGCAACCCCCCAATCGCCCCACTGCAGCACCAGCCCTGCAAACTCGTTTGTGCCCTTTCTCTGACATCCGTGTAGACACACACAAACACACACACATACACACACACACACACACACACACACACACACACACACACACACACACACACTTACACCTGAGTTTACAGACATGAGAATTACAACCATTGCACTGTAGGACCCCCCACTTCTCCCCTTCTCTCTCTCTCTCCCTCTCCCTTTCTTTAGTCCTCTGTGTTTTTCTTTTGTGTGCTGTAGGTTCCTCAGGTGCACCATGTAATCCTGCAAATCCTCTCCCTAAGACTCTCCACCCCATCCCACCCTGCCACTAGCCAGATCCCCTGTTCAACCTTGCTGCTGTCCCACCACTCCCTTCCCCCACCCCCGTCCCACCATGGAGCCCTATACTGTGGATGGTCAGTCTTCATTTCACCTGCTTCCTCTAGCTGGGGACACTGGTTTGCTCGAGTTTCCCATCGCCGTGTTCCTTAGTGACCTTACCGTAGGTTGTTAAGGGCTGACATTGCTATTTAATGCACTTTCCTTCTGCATAATGTAAACATCAGACATGTGATTTCTGAGTTATTATTTTGTCTTTTTTTCTACAGTTGTAAGGTGCTTGCACCAACCGCATAAATCACGTCATATGACCACTTAAAGCAAATGGTTAAAAAGCTTTTACTCGTATGTTTAGTGTTTTAACCCTCTGGTCAAGCACAAAAGGTGTCAATTTGCCTCTCTGAATGTGTTGTGATCTTCTCTGTGAAGTTTCTGTCAGCCTACAGGCTTGTGTGGCCTCACCTTGGTGGAGGTGTTCACCGCAAAGGTCAGACAGAGAGAGAGAGAGACTGGGGTGGTGTTGGTGGTGGGGTGGGGTTGGAGGATTAGAGGCGACCGCAGCCCCGAGTGGAAATGGACACCCCCGACAGGAGCAACCATTCAAGCGCGGTGAGAAACCCTGTCCCACTCTCCAGAACCTTCCCAGGTCCCCGTCCCCATCCTTGTGCACAATGCACTTTCATCCACGGAGTCACGGCCTCCTGCCAAACACAGGGATGCCTTTTGTTCTCTGTCTTGCTCTGTAGCTCGCAGTCCATTATTTGTCCTTCACCTGAACTTTGAGGGGTGGAGGTGGCGTCTGGGGGGTGGGGGTGGTGTGTGTGAGTGTGTGTGTGTGTGTGTGTGTGTGTGGGGGGTGATAGAAGTTTGTGTGATGGAGATAGATGGAGTTGAAATGTGTTTAAGGGTCAAGCGCAGCCTCTTGTTTCAAAACAAATGCTAGCGCAATTATTTACGTATGTCGAGAGGGGAGAGAACATACACCCGTGTATTGTCCACAGGAAACGTGATCACAATCACAAAGGAGCTGTCGCGGGAAGATTCAGTGACCATCAACAGTCCTCTGTTGTTTTGTGTGTTTAGCCTGCAACACTTTTTGGTTGGGCTGCATTCTTCCCAAAATGAAAACGGCATTCTTTGTAATTAAAACTATTGACCATTCCAAATACCACAAAAAAAAACAACATAAACTCTTGGGATGAATAGATGAATAGAATAGAAACAAACAACCAAACAAATTAAGTAGCAATATCAAAACAACACACACAATATCTACAAATATATGCCCTTTCTTAAAGCAGTGTCCATTTGGCCCACACACCAGTTAATGATTTATTTAACCGAATACTGTTTAAAGTCCCCTGGGGCCACATTTTCTGCATGATTGTACAATGTCTGCACGGCGGTATAGGCATTTCTTTTATCTTTGGTGACAAAAGTACCTAATGGATTAGGCCACCCTGCATATGATCTAATATATTCCATTATGGTCGACAGTATAGTTATCATCACTGATATGCCGTGTGTTTGTGTGTATGACATGTGCGTTCATGTGTGCGTGTGTGGTGCTGAATACATCATTTAATGGATTTTCTTATTTTTATGGTTTGAAACATTCGGCATGACACATTGGCCACTACATGTGATGAAGCTCATTGCCAGGAAATATGTCCCCTTGCAGAAATTGGTGTCCTTCGCAGAAATATCCCCCTGAACGGGTTCCCTACAAAGAACATCCACAGGAACACTTAAAGGACGGACATTAAATATACATACATTTTTTTATTTCAATAACACACCACATCTACAAACACAGCAATGGCCTCAGGTGTTCTAGAATAATAACAGTCCCATGTAAGCATTGGATCAGGGCCTTGTAGGTAAAACACCTACAGCTTTGAAACCTCTAAATAAGATCAATCTCAAATGAGACCACTTAAAGCCTGCTGCTTCCTTCTGGAAGATCCTGGTGTTGTTTTAGATAGGGTACACCTTTATCTCGGTGACACATCTCCGAGATCCACTCCCTTTTCGGGGTGAGAAGAAAAGAAAGACTCCTGCCTGAAACGCAGCACCTGTCTCTTGTGTGATCTTCTGTCGCAGGAGAAATCCCGGCAGGGCTTTGGGATCACAGCGACGGCTCGGAGTTTGTTTTGCGAGGGGTCGCTGGATTAGCCATGTCAGTGCAGGCCTCTGCACGCTAGACCTGTGCGGTCACTTACTTACTTACTCACGCACTAGGATACCTGCACTTAAATGGTGTGTACACACACACACACACACACACACACACACACACACACACAAGAAGCAGCAAAGCTTCACACACAAACAGATGATGTATTCTCTGTTTGATGTGCACAAATAAAAGCGTGCATGGTCATTCCTCCAGCTCTTCCTCACTCTTCCTCACAAGACTGCTCCTCCTCTCTCCCTCTCTCTCACACACACACAAGTACAGCACACTGAGATGGAGTACAGGGCACGTCTTCTCCCTTTTTTCGCTCTCCTTTTTCTTCCATGCATGCTCACACGGCAGCACCCCACACAGAGGGAAAAGACATTCCACTTGCTCTCCTCTCTCTCTCCCTCCCTCCTTGCCGTTCCTCTCGGCAGATGTCTGTTGTCCTCGGCGGGCTCTCCTGGCCACCCAGACTTTTAAAGCGCCGTGAGTGACCCCCCCCCCCCACACACTCCCCTGAGGCAGGCGCTTTATTGTGCCCAGCATTGGGCCTGGGACTTAAGAGGTCACGTAAATGTGTTTTTTTTTTCTTGGCTTTTAAGGAATACCATAAAGGGATATCTCACACACACACACACGCACACACACGCACACACACACACACACACACACACAGTCTGTCTTTGTCAGATGTAAAAAACATACCGGTACCTACATACCAACTTGTTATTTCTGTCTGACCAGAAAAAGACAATCAAACTGACAATTCAATGACCCAGTAAACAGAGAAAGAACACTTGTGAAAATATCATAGCCTTTTAATAGACCTCTTTTCTGGGGGAAAAAAAACTGAGATTTTAATTACAGGACAGAAATTGTGTGTAATTGTATCTCATTTGTCGAGAGACGCCCGGCGAGGTGACCGCCTTGCGGTGTGTGTGGTGGCAGGGGCGTGATTTGGAGGAATCCCACTGCTGGCTGCATCCAGTTCCGGGCCACCAAAGGTCAAGCGGTGACTCCTCCAGCTTCCAGTGGGGTGTGGACAAGATGGCTGCCATTAACTGCAACCAGAAAGCTGTCCCTGAGAGCATGGGAGGTGGGAGGTGGGGTAGGTACGGTGTGTGTGTGTGTGTGTGTGTGTGTGTGTGTGCGTGTGTGTGTTGTGGGGGTCTACTGTGTTGTCTACTATGCGCCAAATGGGAGTGAAACTTGCAAGCCTCTAATATTGCAATGGGAATGTAATGTAAAATGAATATCAAATACCAAGCAACCAGCATGAATGTCGAAATGTCTCCTTTTTCTTGAAAAAATAAATCTCTCGTAGCATTGCCAGTGAAGACTGAGTGTGGTGTGTTTCTTTCAGCATTTGTGTACATGTGTGTATGTACATGTGTGTGTGCAGTGCAGGTGAAGATGTGTCTAAGAGGCCTGCATATCTGTGGACTACAAAAGAACAAGGCCAAAAAACTGATATACAAAATAAAACAAATTTGGATTATGCCATGATATATGCTTATCTTCTAATCCAAATAAAGAATTTAAATGTGTGTGTGTGTGTGTGTGTGTGTGTGTGTGTGTAACATTGCCGTGTGTGTGTGTGTGTGTGTGGTGTGGATGAAATCTGGGTTATCTCCTGGTTCTGGGCGCGGGTGCGGTGAAGTCGAGGGAGTAAAGTGCCGAAGCCAGAGCGGCGTATAGGTGGGAGGCGTTCAGACGCAGACAGTACACAGGGCTGCTGGTGGACGACGTCAGCTGGAACATCTGCACACACATACACAAGTATGCATAAAAACCTCATGTACACACACACACACACTTGTACATTTACATATACACACACACACACACACACACACACACACACACACACACACACACACACACACACACGGCCAAACAACGTACACACATCAATGCACATCACACACACATTACACACACACACTTGTACATTTACACACACACACACGCACGCACACACGCGTGCATACGCTTAGCAGTGCAGACACCCACAGACAGAAAATCCGCACTACCACCAAGAACACAGTCCAATGCTTCAACACATTCATCTCAGTAAACCACTCAGTGCGGAGGCCTATGACATGTTTAAGTATTGTGAGCACAACATGACTCAGCCGCACAGACCTACCGTGACACACACACACGTTCATTTAAGAGCACTACACACAAAAAGACCACCGCTGGAACAACTGGCAAGTGGGTTGTGCACACAGACACAGAGAGACAGACAGACACACACACACAAACCACAAACACACACACACACACCTGCAAGCAGCGAGTGTGCCTCTTGTCCCAGAGACGCACCACACCATAATAGGAAGAACCGCTGACGATGAGGTGATTCCCATCTGTCTGCATGCAGTAAAGGGCACTGTCATGAGGCTCCTCCCATTCCATGACACACTTCCTGTTCAAAAAGGAAGTTCACCGAGTCAATTAATGGATCCCATGATAAGAAAAGAGGTTAGAAATTTCTCTAACATTCATTGGAGTAGAAAAAAAAATTTGACAAAAGTAATTGAAGAAACTACAGTGAGCCTGAATCATACAGAAATTCTCTAAGTTGTGGTCCGCCACTCCAGTTGAACACAGACAACTGAAGTGCAGGTTGGGCTTTCAGCCAGAGGATCTCCCTAAACCTCAATGTCATAGTGAGTCAGAGGGAGAGAGGGACAAAGAGGAAAAAAGAAAAGAGAAAGAGAGACATTAGAGTTGACGATGTAGAGTGAGAGAGACACATATAAATAGATAGATAGATAGGTAGATAGATAGATACACATTTATACATAGATGGAAGGATAGATTGATAGGGAGAGAGAGGGAGAGAGAGAGAGAGAGAGAGAGAGAGAGAGAGAGAGAGAGAGAGAGAGAGAGAGAGAGAGAGAGAGAGAGAAATAGATATAGAGAGGGAGAGGGCCACAGTGTCTCCCCACAGCTCGGGGAAGCTGCTGCTGCAAGCATCTTATTTAGGGCTGGGCCAGTGCGGCGGTAACCTCATCCCTTGTTTACGGAAAGGGGCTCTCTGGCTGGAGTGCAGCCTGGGGAGGGTGGGCGGCGGAGGGGAGGGGAAGGGGAAGGGGAAGGGGAAGGCCCGGGGCAGGAGCAGGAGCCGAGGGTGCTGGGCCCCGGCCCCGATCAATGCTCCATGAAAGGCCTGATGAATAAGTCATGGGCAGGGGGAGCTGGCTGGCCACCCGGCAGACACGCGGGCTGGTGGGGCGCAGGGGGCATGTCTGGAAGACCCCTCTCCTGGGACGCAAGGGGCCAGGCTGGAGGGAGAGAGGGAGAGGTGCGCAGGCGGAGGTGGAGGGAGGAAGGGAACTCTCACTCTTCCTCTCTCTCACTCTTCCTCTCTCTCTCTCTCACACACACACACACACACAAAATCAAGAGTCACATACAAACAGAAACAGGAACACGCACACACAAACATTTGTGGGGTCTCAACTCAAGTGCACCAAGGCACATAATCACCTTTCACAGAACTACACACAGGAACACACACACACACAAATAGGAATAGTGTCAGACAGAAAAATATCTTTCACACACACAAACACACACACACACAGACAGAAAACAAATGGCATAAGCTATTCTGTACGGTCATTGCAGAGCTTATAATAACAGACATGCACAACACAATGGGTTCCTCTGCCGTGGCTGCAGCAGGTGCAGAGCACACGAGAGCAGGAGGACAGCGGTCTCTCCACCCCTCGCCGGAAGACACTCTTATTTATGTCCGTTTTTTGGGGGCGGCCAGATTGAGTGGAAAACCTGTTTTTTCGGTCACTTTGAGTGGTGCCACAGGATGTGTAAAGATCACTCAAGTTTGCACACTTGCAATGAGTGTGGGAGAGAGAAATTAGAGCTTTGGGAATCTTCCACTCACTGCTCTGTCCTTCACTTCTTGATTCCACCTCTCTATCTCTCTGTTGTCATTCACTCTCTCTTTTCTCTCTCTCTCTCTCCCACCTCAGGCCCGGATCACGAGCAGGGCTGCCAGACCTGCGGCCGCAGGGAGGTGAGGAAAATGACAGGGCCCCGCGGTAGCAGCAAACAGCCTTACTGACAAATGCAACACACACACACACCAGACACACACACACACACACACACACACACCAAACACACACAAACACACCAGACACACACAAACACACACACACACCAAACAAACACAAACACACCAGACACACACAAACACACCAGACACACACACACACACACACACACAAACACACAAACACACCAGACACACACACACACAGCTGACACATGACATTACTAAACAAGGAGACCAGAGGGGAGAAGGTGTTCTCAACATACACACAAACACATGCTGGGAGCATGCATCTGGCACATACACACAGTGTATATGTGTTTATGTATTTAGAATGACATATCATGGATAGGCAACATAGGTATTAAAATAAATTCACTGAAAACAAACACACACACACACACATTCACACACAGAAGTTAAAGTCTGAGAGAATGAGCTGGACACACCCACACTCAACACAGACCTGAAGAGCACATACACACGCCTCATATATAAACACACGTTATCTCTGTCTACCACAAACACTTGCGATACGTGTTGCGCACAAACACACACACACACACACACACACATACATACTCATGTACGTACACACACACACACACGCACACTGACACAAACGCACGCACGAACACACACACACACACACACACACACACACGCACGCACGCACGAACACACTCTACAAACACTAATGACAACAGTGCGGCTCTAGGAGAAGGGAAAAAAGGCAGCCGACAGAGAGCACAATTAATATAATAATGTTGACGGGGAGACATGTGGTCACAATACATTTCACATTGGCACCTGTCAATTGCCCTGGAAGCATTCATGTCACTTCCAAACAGGGCCCTTTCTCGCTGATTAGGGCGCAGCGTTTTGCGGGGGACAAAACAGCCCGTGTGTGGACAGTCCATGCATTGTCCTTGGGCCCAGGCTTGCCGTGAATTATTGATATCTTAAGAGGGAACATTTACCCCTCCCGAACCTCCCCCCGGGCCTCTTTCAATCACCTCGGATTTGTGTTACTTGACTGACCTTATGCAATTGTGGGGGACACCGCCCGGCACCCCACAGAACCGTATGTCATTCTCCCTCCTGCTCACTCTCTCCCTCTCTCTCACACACACACAGTCAGTTTCTCTCTCTCTGTCTCTCTCTCACACACACACACACACACACACACACACACACACACACACACACACACACAATACTCTAAGAAGCCCCCATTCCAAAAGAAGTCCTATACAGGGGCCCCATCACAACAAGCTCACTGATCCCTAGCACCCGTCCTGTTGCCCAGGAAACGGAGCATACCACCATCAATATGGCCACCGTGTGCTGCTTGGTGGCCTTGGGGTAGGTGAGGGTCTCCCTCAGGCGAGATCTCCCTCAAAGAAAGTAAGAGAGGGATAGAAAGAGAAAGAGAGATAGAGAAAGAGGGAGAGAGAGAGAGAGAAAGAGGGAGAGAGGGAGGGAGAGAGACCGAGGGGAGACTTTTTATTTGCCAGGGGCCAAGTCTTTGTGTCCCCAGAGCTTAAAGGGGGTCTTGAGCCTGGCCCCCATCTCTCTTTTTTTGTCTAAATGGTACTCTATGCACAGGGGGTCTTATTAGATTAACTGGGAACACTAATCTTCATCAGGCTCTGTGAGGTGGACTCAAGCGTTTACATTATTGCCCTGCCTGGACACAACACAATCCCCCTGGCCTGGCCGAGCTCTCACTAAGACCCCTCTCTCTCTCTCTCTCTCTCGCTTTCTCGCTTTCTCTCTTTCTCTCTTTCTCTCTCTCTCTCTCTCTCCTCCTCTCTCTCTTCTCTCACTCAGGACTTCATCCTCCATCGTGCACATAGTTGGTGTGATTTCCTTCAAGTCCTTTCACAAGTGAGCTATCCAGAGAACTTAGGGGAGGTGGCATAAGATCTGGCCCCAGTCTGGGCAAACTGTTGAACTTATCCAAAGTTTTGTTTTGCTGAAGTCCCCCTTATCTTTGCTGTGAGGCAGCACTAATTAAATAGCTACAATGTGTCCAGGTGTAATGGCGTGTTTTGTGTCCATGTTTTGAGCAGCAGGCTAAACAACACATTAGTACCTGGAGCAAACCCTCAAGTCCCAGTAGCGGATGTAGGTGTCATAACCGCAGGTCAGGAGCTGGAAGGGAGATTCATAGATGATATCTAAAACACCTGCTCCCCGGCGAAAGTCCTCACCCAAACAAGACACCAGCTGACACCTGCGCGGGAGAGAGAGAGAGAGAGAGGGCACTGTGGTGAGTAATTTGCAAAATATTTCCTAAAAAAAAGACAAACACCTGGGACAGCCACATATCTTTCTAGGGGTAAAAGCTTCCAAGACAGGTGTTACTAAAAGTTACAAAGTGTCCGCTCTCTACAAAAATATCTTCTGATGCAACCCTCAAAAGAGACATCTGTGAAAATAAACCTGCGCCTCTAAAGACCTCGACGTATAAGAAAAAACAATCATCAAAGGATCACCTACAACAAATCACCCCAGACCTGTCATTCCACATTAAATAATTCATCTAACTTTGTCTCTTGGTTAAGATATTAGTGTCCATGCTGCTTGCACCCCCCCCCCCAAATGCCTTCATTTGCCCCAGTTAAGCTCTTATTACCCCCAAATCCCACTCGGAGGGCAGAGCGGGCCTGGGGCTGCAGACAACACCTCCAGGCCACACAAAGGACGGCTGAAGTCCCGGGACACGGAGTGATGGGGAAAAAGCAAACACCTCTCTGTCCATGAATAGAGCAGGGAAGTAGATTACTGTCAGGCCCGTTCCCAGATATCTGTGTGTGTGTGTGTGTGTGTTTGAGAAAAAGTGAGAAGCAAGAGCAAAAAAGAGAAGCTATGAGTGTGTGTGTGTGTGTTTGTGTATGAGAGAGAGAGAGAGAGAGAGAGAGAGAGAGAGAGAGAGAGAGAGAGAGAGAGAGAGAGAGAGAGAGAGAGAGAGAGAGAGAGAAGGGAGGGGCAATGTTAACACCACGCTCCTATGATCACAGCACAGGAGATCCATTGAGTCCACCTCTATCTGCCTCTTTTTCTTTTTCTCTTTCTCTCTCTCTCCATCTCTCTGTGTCTGTCTCTTCTGGCCTACATGGCAAAGGGCAGATTATTGCAGAATAACAATTTCTTTGTTGCCATTTAATTCCCTCCCTGACCGTGACTGTGGGCTGTGTGCGTCTGCTGGACCTTTGATACCTGGTCCCTAGCAACTATTTAGCGCAGCCCAAAGGCCCTGGCGACCGCCCCCCACATTTGTGGGGATCCTGCAGGCTCGCGGCGCGGAGCCCAGACGCGTAATCCCCCCAAACCTGTGCTCGAGGGGTGGGAGGGGTGCAGGCCAGGCCGGCCAGCAGCGGCGGGGGTCTTATTGGACGACCTCTTTAAGAGATGGACTCCCCGGAATAAAGCCTGGACTCCTGGAGGGTCGGAGCAGACAAGCAAACCCACCCTCTTACCCCCACCCCACACACGAACACAGACACAAACCAGCTCCCCCACACACACCTCTCTCACTCCCGAGCACATAACCCCCCCACCCCAGCTACTCTGTCCACCTACCCCCCAAACCCAAGCCGCCACTCCCCGCCCCCCTTCAAGTCCTCCCCAACTGTGTGGTGACAGGGGGCATCAAGGTAGACCACCTCACAGCTGAACGTGACGGACGGCGGCACAGAAAAAATAAAAACGGGGTCCAGCACTAATTCACCGTCTGCCGCAGATTTGTTCCGTGCCACTAGGTCAGGTTCTGGGATCCTGCCGGTTCTACAGCGCTAGACAGACAGACAACCACGGTGTGCTTTATCTCTTTTTTCCCCACCTCTGTTCTCTATCTCCTCTCCTCTCCTCCTCGCTGGCGCGCCATAATTTGCGATTAGATGGCACGGATCGGGGTGGTGGATGGGGGTGGGGGCGACCCAGGCCTCAGCGAGTGTCAGGGAGTGAGACAAGAAAAACAAGCGCTATAAAAGAGTTGCACACATCTGCGCTGTGATTTTAAAGCCGGTAAATAGCACTGTGGGACGGCGAGGAGCGAACACACAGGATTCTTAAATTGTTGGGTCACTGGTTTTTATGTGCGCTGTGAAGATTACAGGATGGCGGATAACCGTATAATCTTTCAAATGACTGCATCTGCCTGGTCGGCTGGACTTGTTCTCCTGCTTAGAGCAGGTCCCTGATCCTCACCGTTGCACATGGAGTGGTGCAGTTTGAGTGGGGAGACCTTGATGTGACGGAACATCAGTGCCAGTTTGAGGAGTGGGAGATTCAATGTGAAAGACACACGAATCACACACATATAGGCCATCATCTACATCATACTGTAGTGTGAATATACTGTAGTGTTTACAGTCTCTTAAAGCATCTGAGCTGTTTTACTTCCCAACTTATTTCATGTTTTGTTTTTTCATGTTTCTTTTTTTTCCATTTGTTCCGGCCGCCATAAGACTACATAACGGACCTGTTTGAAGTCCATTCATTATTTACTACTAATGATAGTAGCTTGTTTTGGAACTATTTTTATTTTTTTTAATTAACTGTTGTCATCAGGTTTTTTTTTTTATTGCAGCGAGAATGCTTGTTGGTAAACAACACACGGCTGCGGGACATCTGAATTTCCTCTGCAGGGATAAACAAAAGTACCTATCTATCTATCTTTTTTTTACGGTTTCATCACACTGCCACTATGCCTTTTCTATCTCTATTCTCTCTCCCTGTTTGTCTGTGTCAGTCAATCTATACATAACTTATGCAAGGGGAGATTCAGTCATTCAATGTAAAAATATACAGACGTATGACACCACCTTGAATATCTATGACTGGTCTAAATTTAACTGAATCACTATATTTACTTTTTAATGTTGTGACATTCATACCAACTATGAGGGCTGACGTTTGTCTAAAATGGAGCCTCCCAAAAATACATATCCATATGACGGTCAGTGAGAGCCACAGCTATTTCTCTCCCTCTCCTGCGCATTCACACAGGGGATCAGCCAGACAGTGGTGGTCTGGCACCCGCCCAAACGGTCCAAATCAGTCACAAACCGTGCCTCCCCACATAACAGCTGGACCAGACTGGACTTAGCAACACCCACATGTGCCACAACGTGGGACAGCACAGCTCGCTGCCCCAGAGTAGACCTGCTTCGACCATCTAAAAGGTGAAAGGTCACCGATGATACGAAGTGAGAGGCACTTGGGGATACGCGCAAGCTTTGAGAAGAGATCAAACTTGACACAATGCATCCACCAGATCTATCACAGACAGGGAAAGGTAAGATGGATGAGAGATGGGAGATGGAAGAGAGATGATGGGGAAAGAGAGAGAGAGAGAGAGAGAGAGAGAGAGAGAGAGAGAGAGAGAGTCCTCCCTTTTGGGCTTGGTTCTCTTCTTTGAGACAGGGAGGAGAGAGGTGGAAGAAGAGGAGGAGGAGGAGGAGGAGGAGGAAGAGGAGAAGGAGGAGGAGGAGGAGCAGAGACAGGAGCCGCTCAGCTTAATCCTGTGTGACCTCGGCTCGCTCTCAAGCCCAAGCCCAAGCCACTGTGGACACAAAATTAGTGACTGAACTCGATAGGCTGGGAGTAGCCGGCCCTGAAGAATGTCCGAATGGGAATGGGTAGATAGGTATGGGAACACTGTCTCCAGGTTGACATCATGCAAGTATCAGGTATTACAATATAGAAATATTCCCAAAAATAGTTAAAACCACAAAATATATATACGTTCAACTAGGCTATTAATGATCTGCATTAACAGGATGATTGATTTATAGATTTGTCTGAGAATATGACAGTTTGACATTGAAGAGAGTGTAGTCTGGAACTGTAGCACTGATGAGCTAGACCTAATTGTAATAGCAATGCAATAGTATATTATAATGCTAACATTTTGGAAGTTTCAAATAAAAATGTGTAAATACTTGTCTCTAGACATGGATCCATTTACGTATAAGTCAAAGAGGGGTGATGAGCCCTGTTGCACACTTGGAGAGCTGTTAAGCCTTAATTTTCCAATAAAAATAATAGCGTGTAACTGATTAGTCATGATGTATGGTCAGGGGGAATTGAGACAAAATGGTGGGGTGTTCCTGTGTCTTCATTTTCTCTAGTGCCATTTGGGAGACATACACACATACACACAAACACTGACACATGTACCCACATATACACACACACACAAACAAACACACACGTACCTTCATGCATTCACACAAAAACCTACACACATGCTCACACACACATACACGCACACACAAACGTACCCACATACACACACAAACAAACAGGGTCACACATACCTTCATGCATTCACACAAAAACCTACACACACACACACACACACACACACACACACACACACACACCAAACCAGGGACAATTAATGAAATGGTGGATTTTTTTCCTAGAGAATAAATGTGTCCATGGGTTGGCGCCACAGAAAAAAAGGATGTGTGTGTGTGTGCATTGAGGGTGCCCTTGTAAGGTTAAGTATGGAGACTGAACTGGCACTGGGTGCCTATGGGAAACAGGCCTTGGCCTGAAAGGATGTCAGACAGGTACATAAAGGGTCCTGCTGAGGTTTTCAGCCGCTAAAACAAACAGACACAGCACAGCACAGCACCCGCAGTACGTCAACCAATTTAAGCTTCCAGCACTCCTGAATCACACACACACACACACACACACACACACACACACACACACACTGGAAAAAAAAGAGGGAGGGGGGGGGGGGCGTAAGGAATGTTGGTAGCTGGACAAAGGAAACTTTAAATGCCACACGCGTTCTCTCAAAAACAATGACATAGCAATTTGTATAACACAACTAGGGCCATATTCAGACATTTAACCCTCTCTTTCATAGAAGAATGCCAGGAATTCCAGGGAGGGGGAACTGTGTGAATCTTTGATGGGCTTTCTCTCTGACTGTTTATCCATGAGGGAGGGCCCACTGAAAGGTTGGTGGTGGTGGTGGTGGTGGTGGGGGTGTTGCCAAAGTGCTACCTTTGTGGGACCGCTCTCTATGGGTGATCATGGGCTTTTGTGCCGCGAAGAAGCAAAAGACAAAGAAGTCATTGCTAGGCCAAAGGAAAACACAAATGCTTTAAAATCAAATTAAAAGCTCCAAAAAGTGGGTGAATGGCAACATTTTTTTCTCTCTGCTGACAGCTCACACAAGTGACAAGGGACAATTAGAGAGGTCAATGTGAAGCAAGACACTTTGCTTTTTAATCAAACACTGTGAGTGAGCTGCTTTGTCTGCCTGATAATTTATGACCTCTAATGGTCCATCACAGCTATTGTTTGGGAAACTGAAAAAAAAAATGAACAGAATTGATTGGATATAATTGAATTTTAGCAATAAACTGAGTAAGCTGAAAACAGTTGGTTAAAATAAAGTTCAGTCATTTTATGGTGGACGAATGCCAAATGATTGAAGAGATCATCTTTACCGCCGTGTAGCCCATATGCTTGGGTGGCTTGTGTGCTGTAGCTGTTTTGACAGGTGAGATTCTGGTGGTTTAGCAGGTGATGTCGCTATGTACCCACGCCTTGGTTACAGATTCATCCCTCACAACAATGCCTCAGAGCTGACTGAAAATATGCTTCGCTCTCTAAATCTAGTTCTTGTCTCGCCCTTTTCTTGATCCTTTCACTCCTTCACTTCGTTCTTGCTGTCCCAGTCTGCTCTATGGATCCCTCTCTCTCTCCCTCCCTCATACCGCCACACTAATCTGGCCTGCAGAGGAACAGCGGGAATGAGGGTGAGTGTTGCTGCCATTAACACCCCCCCCCCGATCCAGTAACATCTGTACCCAGCCCTCCCTGTCCACACGGCACGCCACCTTCAAAAGCCCAGCTCCAAATCTTTCAGCCAACATGTTAGACGAGCTGTCAGCACGGCTTGACATGATCCTCAGAAGGGCTACACAAAGCAAACGAGTGGACAATAGGCCGGGATATGTTCTCTTTTCACACTGTAATTGCACTGCAAACAAACGGTGCCGATCACTCCAAACGGTGGCTTTTAAACGAGCCATTTTGCTCTAAGATGATGTAGTGTGACGGTGACACAAACCTCTCACGGGAATACAACTGTCGGATAAGATGGCAAATCAGTAAACAGATGAACCTTGGTGAAGGTGAATGTGTGGGGAAAAAAAGTCCTGAAAATCGGATGAAGCTTTTCTTGTTTGCTTCCGAGGTGCGACATGCAAGCCTTTGGGACCGTTTTTCGGAAACCTCTGGAATGGCGACCGCTCATTGTCACAGTAGCTTGAATTTACGGTCGCTTTGTTGGAGAGGGAAAAGGGGTGTTTAAAGCTCACGGCGACACTTCATTTGAGGGCAGACTGTCCCTGAGCTCAAACGTCACTCAAAGCCAACAAATTCATCACCAACACACCACGACTAACGAGACAGAGAGAGAGAGAGAGAGAGGGAGAGAGAGAGGGGAGAGAGAGAGAGAGGGAGAGAGAGAGAGAGAGAGAGAGAGAGAGAGGGAGGGAGAGAGAGAGAGAGCGGGAGGGAGAGAGAGAGGGGGGAGAGAGAGAGAGAGAGAAAGAAAGAGAGAGAGAGAGAGAGAGAGGGGGGGAGAGAGAGAGGGTAAAGGAGGAAGCGAAAGGCAGGTCAAAATTGTGCAAAATGTACTTGAGATAGTCTTGACTCGTGTTTTGTCATGTTTGCATACTATTGCTTGCACTTGTCTGCTCGTGGTGCGCTCTGCCTAGACAAAGCCTACATGCAAAAAAAAAAAAAAAAAAAATCCCTGGTGTTTGCTTTACTTTCACACCGCGTAATTATACATACAAAGCGCACAACGTCCTCTGCAATGGAAAAAAACATGCATGCTTATCACCGGCTCATCACAGAGAAACTTTGCCTGAAAGACAGGCATACGCTGGCACGGGAGCAACAGTGAGCTGCAGAACAACAGAGCACTGATGGTGTTTGTGTGTGATGGCGGCCCTGATGTCTGGGCCTGCTATCAAAGGCCGCAGGGGCCTAATGCACCATCGTAGCCGGGGAGGTGATGCAGGCTGCAGGCCGGCGGGTGAGAGGTGATGGTGGTGGTCTGTCTGGGAGCAGCTTAACCGGCCGGGGGGTGGGGGCACAGCGAGACACGTAATCATCGCTTCATCGCTCCAACCCCTCTCCTTCCTTCTTTCCTCTCTCTTTCTCTCTCTCTCTAAGCTCATCAGTTGTTTTTTTGGGGTCCCTCCTTGCAACCTTCTGGTTTTGGCCTACACCCTAACCCCCCATAAGGGGCCTTTGTTCGCCACACAAGCAGACTGGAACACTAAATGGGAAGATGTGTCTGACCCCTGCAAAGGACAAGAGAAAGGGGAGAAACAAGGAAAAAGGATGGGGGGGGGTTAGAGAGAAAGAGAGAGAGAGGGAGAAAGAGACCGAGAAGGAGGGAGAGTGATAAAGAGAGGCAGCGGGAAACAGTGTCCCTGTTACTGAAGTCTTATCTCTTTTTCCAGGAAGCTTGAGAGTGGGGATGAAAAGCATGGCCATATGGCTCAGAGCTACACTGTATCTATAAGATACCCTGTCTTTCCTGAGTGGATATGGTTATGGTATTTGGTGTGTATATGGGTATACAGTATATGTATGTATTGGATATATTGATGATGATAACTCATTTGTTTGCGTGATTAGCATGATCATATCTTTTCACCATTTGAACTAAAGCACTAAAAGTGACTGCACTACAATCTAAAGTAAAATGCCTCTGATTTGCACCCATCAGAATGTATTGATGTGGAGTTTGTGTGGCTGCTGCCACCTCTCTGACACCCTAATTGGTACCGAGACTGTGAGAGTCCCTGTGGGAGTCTGCACAGAATGAGAGACAGAGAAGGGAGGACACTGAGAAAGAGAGAGAGAGAGAGAGAAAATGAGACGAGGGAGAACAAGGGAAAAAAAGAGTGACCCCCCCAGCAGAAAAAAAGCAGGTGAAAGAGGAAAAAGAGAATGAGTGAGAGGATGACAGAAAGAGGGAGAGGGAGAGAGACAGAGAGAGAGAGAGAGAGAGAGAGAGGGGGCATATTCGCGCTCGGTGGCCTGTGGTCCCGGCTCCACTGTAAGAGCATCTGCCAGAGCAGGGCCCCTTCAGACGAGCCATCAGTCACTCAGCTGTCTGCGCTCCACAGATCAAACCTCAGAGCTCCATCTGTCAGTCAGCCCTAACCCCGCCCCTCCGTCCCGCACCCTCTCCCCACAGCCTCTCGGCCTGCCTCTGCTGGCGGGAAAAATATTACTCCCCAACGGAAAACCGACCCAATAGGAGTATGTGCAGTGTTGATAACAGGAGAGGTGGGTAGCGGGTAGTTGGTGATGGGCTTGGATGGGAGGAAGAAAGGGCCTTAGGTCTCCTACGCATCCACAATCTGGTGGACCAACCACATTCATGGTGATGTTGACAACCTGAGTGAGTCATTGTAGTCAACAATTTTAGAACTGGGTATTGTGCAATTAAGCGTTCAATTAGGTCTGTCCTTCTTGGTCTTCACTGTCAAGTCTCATCCTGTGCTTTGAAACAGGTAAGGAGTTGAAGTGAGTCACATTGAGGGTGTGTGTGTGTGTGTGTGTGTGTGTGTGTGTGTGTTTGAGAGAGAGAGAGAGAGAAAGAGAGAGAAAGGGAGAAAGAGAGAGAAAGAGAGTTGTGTTTGTTGGGGAGAAAGGGGGGGGGGAACAGGAGCAAGTCAGGTTGGATCAGGTTAAAGTCTCATGCTTTCACGACAGGAATTCTCAAGCCTCCTTTGAACTTCCCAAAGTGCACATTTTCTGGTACTGGAGGGATAATGGAACAGCGGCAGCCATTATATCCATTTAAAACAGAAAGAAAAGACAGAAGTTTCTACTTTCACTCCCATGATCAATTATGCTGACAAATGCCAAAGAGTCCTGCGACTTCCAAAAACACCTACCCAATGGTGTTGGACAGGGTCACGTAAAAGAGTGCACTATTCTCCGAAGTTTCACTCACAAACTATTCTTCGTTTGTGAGTGAAACTTCTCAAAAAAAAAAAAAGAATAGTGGAAAAAAAAAACACTCAAGACATCCCAGATTGTGTTACAGACCTTTTCCCAGAAATGGCATGTCCTCTTTCTCTCTCTCTCTCTCTCTCTCTCTGAGACCAAGTCCTTGCAAGTCTGACAAAGGGTGCACAATCATCACCTAGTCATTGATTATGAACTGGAAAAAGCCTTATTACTACTACTAACTGCTACTTACTGCTACTACTAACTGACTACTAAGTCACTATATGTGCGTGCCATATTAAGTGTGTAATATTATTTTTTTATATATTCTCAACTGAAATATTGAACCAAAAGACAGCCAACACCATCATTCAGAGCAACCTTGAATATATGCATGTTAATATGCATCCATGTACAAGTTGGTTGGAAATGTGGGCATTGCAAATATATATATATATCAGTCGTATGCAAAAGTTTGGGCACCCCTTACGAAAACCACTGCATCAGTTTGTCACTTGCTGAGCTTTTGAAGCAGCAACTTCATTTTAACATATGTTATACCTTATGGTAACAGAAACATCTCAGTAGTGAAATAACTTTTATTGGTCCAACAGAAACATATTTATGTGCATTTAAAGAAAAATAGGCATGTGCATAAATTTGGGCACCCCTAAGAAATAATTCCATTAATATTTAGTATTGCCTCCTTTTGCTGCAATAACGGCCTGTAGACGCCTCCTGTAGCCAAAGACAAGTCCCTTAAGTCTGGCAGGTGGTATTTTGGCCCATTCCTCCACACAAAACGCCTCCATTTCAGTCAGGTTTCTTGGCCTCCGTGCGTGGACAGCCTTCTTCAAATACATCCATACATTTTTAATGATGTTAAGGTCTGGGGACTGGGATGGCCATTCCAGAACATTGTACCTGTGCTTCTGCATGAATTCCTTGGTGGATTTTGAACGGTGCTTAGGATCATTGTCCTGCTGAAAGATCCAACCCCGGCGTAGCTTCAACTTTGTGACTGACTCTTGAACATTCTTGTCAAGAATCTCCTGATACTGTAAGGAATTCATGTGGCCCTCAACTTTAACAAGTTTTCCAGTACCTGTGCAAGCCACACAGCCCCATAACATGATGGATCCTCCACCAAACTTTACAGTGGGCAACAAGTTCTTTTCATGGAATGCAGTGTGTTTTTTCCACCATGCATACCTGCTCGTGTTATGACCAAATAACTCAATCTTGGTCTCATCTGACCACAGTATTTTGTTCCAAAATGCTTCTGGCTTGTCCAGATGTACTTTTGCATACCTCATGCGACTCTTCTTGTGACGAACACTCAGGAAAGGCTTTTTGCGCATCACCCTTCCAATTAGCTCTTCCTGGTGCAAAGTATGCTGGATTGTGGAACGGTGAACAACTACACCATCAGCAGCCAAATGTTGTAGCTCTCTGGAGGTGGTCTGTGGCTTCTCTGTGACTATTTTAACCATCCTTCGCCTGTGCCTTTCCCCTATTTTTCTCGGCCTACCACATCTTTCCTTCACACGGACTGTTCCTGTGGCCTGTTCCTGTGGCCAACTACATTTCTGACTGTGGAGACAGACAGTCTAAACCTGTCAGATAATTTTTTGTACCCTTCTCCTAATGCATAATGTTGGATTATCTTAGCTTTCAGGTCAGTGGAGAGTTGTTTTGAGGTCCCCATGTTGCCACTCTCTAAGAAAGAACCTAGAACAAGCACAGCCAGCTATTACCTATGTTAAATAGCCTTTTTCATGATTAGTTCCACCTGTCTTTGTAATTGAAGGTCTAACGAGCTAATCAAAGCAGTTTTGTGCTGCAACCTGTCAGCTATAAATCCGTACAGGTCTTGAAATGAATGCTATTAAAAGGGTGCCCAAACTTTTGCACATCCCATTTTTTGTATTTTATTTTATTATAATAAAACTATGTAATACTACTCTAAGAATTTTGGTCTGGAAAACACTCAAACGTCTACATCTTTGTAGGAAAACAAATCTTGTTGCTGTGATCTTCTATTATAAAGGAAGAGCAAATTGTCATGAAATCTCAGAGGGGTGCCCAAACTTTTGCATACGACTGTATATATATATATATATATCAGTTAAGACACTGTTTCAGGTACTTTTCAGATGCTCCTGATGATTCTACTCCATCATGCCATTCTCCTATCGGAGTCTCCGCTGCTGTGGTTGTTGGAATTGATCAATATACTTCATTCAAATACCGTACATATAATAGTATGTACTAATCTAAACAGAATCCTCTCCTTTTGAGGATAACAAAATATGATTTAATTTTCAATTCATTATTCATTCACAAATTCAAATTGTCATCAATGGACGTAAATCCTGAATAAACAAAAAAACAAAAAAGTAGTTTCAATGTGGAAGAGTAAAAATATGGAAAAAAAACCTCACAGACTCAAACAATTCAACCAGTGATTCCTTGACATAAAGACATAGCTAACAGCAAAGCCAAATGAGCTCAGAAATGCCTGGAGCTTTTTTGGCAAGCTTGGACAAAAGCTCTTGTTTATTGATTGTGTTTTGGTGCCGTGTGGTTTTGTGATGTGGGGGGTCTTTACCTCTCGGTGTCCCAGATGCGCAGAGGGGTAGAGTCCTCACAGCAGGCTGTCCCCGTCACAAAGGTGCTAAGGGAGAGAGATTTACAGGGGAGCGGTCAGCATAGCACAGCACAGCCATAGCACACACACACACCACACACACACACACACACACACACACACACACACACACACACACACACACACACACACACACACACACACCAGGAAAACACCTCAGGGCATTAAATGCTACCCCTTGCAGAAGCCTGATGCTAAAGCCAGCTGTTGCCTCGGCCCTCTCTAAAGGGCATCTTCAGTTCACTCTGAACAGTGCAGGGGCATGATGCCAACAATGAGACCTGCACAGTGAAGCGCTGTATGGAATGGGCACAATGGTTGAGGACAAGGGAAGAGAAAAGGAATGTGTAGACTGTGTGTGTGTGTGTGTGTGTGTGTGTGTGTGTGTGTGTGTGTGTGTGTGTGTGTGTGTGTGTGTGTGTGCATCTGTCTGCAAACATGCAAAAGTGAAGAGCCTGCAGGGCAGACAAACTTGGGATAGGGTTGCTGTGCTGTGTCTGTGGACTGGTCACTCGCTGCATTGTGACTGCATAGTGTGTGTGTGTGTGTGTGTGACAGTGTGTGTGGGACCGTGTGGGACCGTGTGTGTGTGTGGAGGTGAGGGACACAAAGGCTGGCCTTCCAGCATAGCCCAGCATAGACCAGTGCAGGAATGCAGACAGGTATTGTCACCATGTCCCACTGGGTCCCTAGCCCTCCCACACTCCCTGGGTGTCTCTGGGCTTAGCAGCGGCATCAACAATACTCCAGCATGGAGTCTCACAGACTGTGTGTGTGTGTGTGTGTATGTGTGGGTCTGAGAGAGAGAGAGAGAGAGAGAGAGAGAGAGAGAGGTGCCCTTATTTGTGTGTAACACAAATTACAAAGAGTGACATAACTGTGTGCATGGACCAACCGACTCTCACTCACACACACTCTCACACATACACACACACACACACACACACACAAAGTCAATTCATTAAGGAAAGTTAAGAGCACTAGTTGCTGGTGCTGGCTAACAAAGTGTCTGGGCCCTCTCACCCACCGGCTCTCTCTCTCTCTCTCCACTGCCCACAGAGCAGAGAGGAGCAGGCCATAGAGCAGGCCATAGAGCAGGCCCTGCCTCCCCCTGCCATAGAAATGTGCTCCACAATAGAATACCAGTGTGGCCTCAAATTAACAGCCTGGCCCTGTGAATGAGCTTGTGCTTACACACACACACACACACACAGTGTCTGACTTAGCTCTAGTGTGACCTTAAATCCTATCAAGAAAAATAGGGCCACAGTGACTTAAACACACACACACACACACACACACACACACACACACACACACACACACACACACACACACACACACACACACACAGCATCTGTGTATCTCTATACTCTGGAGCAGAGAATGCAGCCAGAGTAGCAGTAAATGCTAAGTGTTTTATCAGATGGGCAGCTAAATGAGGTGGGGATGATCCATGGCCGATAACAGACGCTAGCACTGATCCTCATGATAAACTCACCAAAAAAGTATTTAAAGCTTCTCTGAACTTAGCCATTTTTAGCAAATGGACCGCTGGGGAGAAAAGAGAAGAAAAGAGAAGAGAAGAGAAGAGAAGAGAAGAGAAGAGAGAGAAGAGAAGAGAAGAGAAAGGAGGAGAGGGGGAGAGAAAGGAGGATAAGATAAGATAAGATAAGATAAGATAAGATAAGATAAGATAAGATAAGAGAACAGAAGAGAAGAGAAGAGAATAACTACACAGAACAGAAGTGAGCAAAATAAATTCAAATGGAAGAACTAAACAGATGAAAACAGAAAGTAGAGAAGACCCCCTACAAGAAGAGAAGAGAATTAAAGGAGAATGACAGATATGAGCGCGTGCGAGAGAGAGAGAAAGAGAGAGAGAAGAGCACAGGAGAAAACACAGAGGAGCACAGAGGATCGGCTGGCTGCGCGCGGCGGCTTCGGTTGGTACGCCCATTGAGGGCCGCGGCGTATTGGCAGCGACAGACATGGCAGCTGTCAACTCGGTTAGCGGTGGCCCATCAAGCGCCCCATTCAACTGGCAGCCCATATTTTTTTATTACTGTTGGGTAAACTCATTTGCCCCAATGAAGGCGCAGCGCCCTCGCAGAATATGCCGGCTCGGTGACCTCCGACCTCGCTGTGACACAAGATACAATGGGGGCAAGGCCACGCTCTCCCTCTCTTCCCAGCCTTTATTACCCTCTATTACTTCAATTACATATCCCTCGCTGAGTCCGATACGGGCGGGGCGAAGGAGAGAGAGAGAGGGGGGGGGGGTTTGCGGGGTGGGGGGATGGGGGGTGAGGGGAGAAGAAAGGAGAAATAAGAACGACACAAACAATGAAATACATTTTTTTTCAGCCCCTCCCAAGCTGCCATCTGATGTGATCTGATTGATCCGAGAGAGCGTCTAAGTGATATTATAGCTGTAAAAGGTCATGGACTCGATCTCGCCTCATGTTGGGGTGGGGGGGCTGATACACCCCCCCGCCTCCCTCTAGCCTCCTCAATCCCTTTCCCCCATCCATTCACACTGATACTACCCTCTGAGCCTCATAGCACCCCCACACACACACACACACACACACACACACACACACACACACACACACACGACATACACACTTCCACCCCCAGCACCAAAATCGCCGAGCCCTCTGCCCTAAAAACACAGCCAGGCTCAAGATCATTAGAACATGTCGGGGGTTCACCGCCAACACAACCATTTTGGTAACCTCATCAGTTGACATCATTATTCGAGGTACTGTGTAGCATGAAATTAGTGCCGGGGTCACACAAACTTTGATTCAGCCCCTGCTGAGAACAGACCGTCCAACAGTAACAACATTGTTAGGGCCAAACCAACACAACCGACCGCACATATCGGGTCATGCTCCCCCCTCCCCCCTTTTTCTTTTCCCAAGACCACCACTACAAACACATCATTTAGATCATTCCACTGGATTAAAAATGCAAACACATTCTGTAATATATAATTATATAAACAGCAATACTTGTTTATTAAACTTGTTTTTTGCTAAATCTGCCATTAGTCCAACTTAGAAACTTACTACAAAATGGTCTCTTAAAGTTTTAAATGTAGCTTTGGTACACCATTGTAAATTACAAATTTGAATAACTTTCGAATATTTCTCCATGATCCTTTAGGCAAGGGATGTTCTGAGTATATCAATATAGACAGACCGATCAAAGTTCCATCAATTTGATCTAAACACCACTGACACTTGAACTGTAAGGTGATAAACTTTATTTAAATACTATCCTTAGGCACATGAACATACGTCAGAAATACCACACTCATAAAAATAATTTTACCTTTCAAAACACCCACCATATCAACAAAGAGCTACTTTAAATCAACAAATGAAGCTGACTCCTCTCGCTATTCCTGACCTCAATAGCAACAGGGAGGGCGAGGGAAAATTATTTTATTTCCACTCTATTAATTCCGCTAATCCAAAATAAAAACAAGACAAAAATGCATGTCCACACTAACAAAACAAGTCCATTAAAAACAGAAATCCACAACATGCGTCCAAGACAAATCAGGCCTACGGCTGGCACACCCTGGGCTAAATATGGATTTCAAAGGGGAGTTTAACCCTGAGCCCAGCAGCCAGCCTTTCAGCCGAGGTCTGTGGCGGTCCAGGCGGGGTTGTTAATTTGTCTCGGTTGACCCCTGTCTTTGTCCGGGGGGATGTATCTAGTTTGTAGAGGTGCTTTCATCTAGGCCTCTAAATATGTTTGAATTGAAAAGAGGGGTTATGATGTATTTATACTGCCCTGGAGGAGGGGGGACAATAGTGGAAAGGGTCGGTCCCTCTGTCCCTCTCTCTCTCTCTCTCTGTCTTCCCAGCCTTCTGTGGGAAACCCCCCTGTGGCTCACACCCTGGTTCAGGAGACCTTTTGGGGGCTCCTTTTCGCGTCCTCTGTGTCTGGGGTCACAACCACATTCTGCTCCAAGCCTTTTGCTTATCCGAGTGGAACGGCCCCTGTGTCAATTTAGACCAACAAAAAAAAAACCCCATCCAAGTTGGAGGCTGCTTGGGAGAAAAACAAAAATGAAACAATCGATTTGAAGTCAATTTGAAAATAAATTTGAAGACGTTGGCTGATGAATGTACAATATATGGCTAACATGGAGTATTCCACTGCCAGACTTAAGCGAAGGCCAAAACAGTGCCTGCCTGAGAAAGTACAGTGGTGAACATTCGTGAGCTTCTTAGAAATCAATGATATGTGTCTTTGTAACTCTGAATACCATACTTTCCTTTCTCTACTTTTGAACGCAATGTGGTGTGGACATGGGTATTGTCTTTTGTTGTTATGGTGATGCCGATAAGTGTTTTTGTACCGTCTTAAAACCCTTTCAGTAAAAAGCTTAATCACAAAAAAAAAACTAAAAAAAATGAAATACATTCCTGCCACTGATGTTTCTCACAGAGAACTATGTGCACAACAAGATCATATTTATAATGGTGCATTCCTTGTGGCTTGCCAATGGGCAGTTGTAGGCTGTTGAGTCACTTGTCACACTCTCACGCACGGTGACACAAGTGCAGTGCAATGGTGAATAGGGTGATGGTAGTGGCAGATAATTACTAAGCTGCTGATATTGTTTGCAATGCTCCTGTGTTATTTCCAGGTGAGACTTTGCAGAGACGTTGTGCATATAATTTCTTGCAAACGTCATTTGTGACATGACTAAAAACTTTGCTACTTTCATTTTAGAGTTTTCTCAGTGCACCGTAGAGTTCACAGAGTTCGTGAATAAGACAAATTAACATGCAAACATGAAACACTCAGGCTATGTGCTAAAGTCCAACTCTTATGAGCTGGTTTGTGTCGTGAATAGAACAGGATCCCTCTGTGATTCCAGAAATGAATTTGAGTAAACGCATATATACCATAATGTTAAAAGTATAGACTGTACAGAGTATGTCATCCTAGGGTGTGAGCTATTTGGAGTGGGCAAACAAAATGAGTAGATAGCCAAATCCTACCCATCTTCCTTGAGTTACAACTTCCACAGTGAAGTGAAATACTTAATTACCCTGCACAAGGTTGCTGACATTTAGCATCACATTATATCAAACAGACCCAGAGAAGGCTTTTGGGGCAATTTGCGATGATTACGGGCATTGCATTGCTACTACTTACTACTTACCACAGCCACTTTTGATTTCGAAACTATAGCGTCATCCCCACTCGTTGCTGATTGGCCCGTCCTTTCTGGGGTCTGATGAAAATGTTAGAAAGTGATGGTGTTCCAGACTAGTAGATCCCTGGAAGGAGATCTAGGTGAACGTAGCCAGGGTACAACAGCACCGCATGGGATTGGTCACTGATTTTCTCTTCACCCTGTATACCTCAATCTTCATATACAACTCAGAGTCCTATCATTTGACGCTTTAAGACAATGTGTGGGAACAATCACCTCCTCTCACGTGTGATGAAGGCAGAGATGGTTTTGGATTTTAGGAGGACCAGGACATAGCTGACCATTATTATTCACCCTGGGAGAAGATTTGACAGTGGCCTAGTTACCTGGGGATTCACCTGGACAACCGACTTGACTATAAGTATAACACTGAGGCTGCCTACAGGAAGGGGTCGATCAGACACTTGGTCCTTCAATGTGTGCTGCAAAACGTTGCTTA